>NW_028122531.1:0-93896 GCF_965194805.1 Balaenoptera borealis | reverse complement strand
AATTAAAAATCAGCAAGACACAAGCACCCCAAAGTTTAGGGCTGCTCTGTTGACAAGGACCTCCACTTCATTCCACCTTCAATATCCCAGGAAAGAGAAAAATGGATAAAGAAGTTGTGGTCCTTATGTACAATGGAATATCACTCAGCCGTGAAATCAATGTCATAAGGCTAGTAGCAGCATGATGAGTGGATTTAGGTACGACGACTCTAAGTGAAATAAGTCACACAGAAAAGGACACTTCTCATAAGGTATCACTGATAGAGGGAATGTAGAAACCGTTACACTTGAACTGAATTACAAAACAGAACAGAGTCACACATGCAGAAAACACACTATGGCTGCTTAACGGGAAAGGTGCGGTGGGGTGATACATAAAACAAGGGTTTCAAATTAGCTCAGATACCGTTCCATAAAACCAATATGTAATAGACTAGACCTACTCCTTGCTCAGAGAACTGGACTCAACACGCCCTATTCACCGCACAAGAATATATCTGACTAGTAATAATCTTAAAACCTATGTATTGATATCTCTCTGTTAGTGGGTCAAGTGGGTAAAAAGCGGCATAAACACAGCAGTGAAAAGCAGCTAAACCCCATTATAAAAATAAATTACTTTGAAAAACCCATGAAACAAAGACAGTGAAAGAGAGCGAAATTCTTACACAATGCGTTCAGGGGCTGTGATGCAACCTGTATTGACCATATCTAGACCCACAGCTGGATGAGACCTAAGGGTGGACACTGTTGCGGCTGAGAGGTTTGGTGAGGTTGGGTGAGCAAACGCAGACCCTTTAAATAATACTGCGTGGTACCCATCGCATGGGTCCCAAATCTCCAGGTTCAAGGGCATCTTCCTACATCGAAAACATGCATGAGATACCCAGAAGATGGTACACCGTGTGATGGGGAAAGGTTTCTAAAACGCACCTCATTTCTCATCTGCTTGTGCCCGGGTTCGCCATTCCAGCCACTTTACTAGCAATCTCCCTCCTTGGAGCATCAGCACCTTTAACCTCCTGTTCCGTACAGGTTGCAATTTGTACTGAGGATGAACGGGAAGACGTGGAACCAATGAAAGACTAGCTCTTGGTGTTGGGACAGGCACAGGTCACTCTATTTTCCCATCAGGAAGAAGAATTAACCACAGGCTCAGCCTGCCCCCCGGAACCAGAACAGGGCCTGAAGCCATCCTGCGCTTTTGCGGCCAGCTCCCTAAAAAGCGAGTTGTAAAATGGACGTTCAGGGCACTGCAATTCACAAACCTGCAGAGTTATAAATGATAACTCTCGTCCACAAATATATTGAGGGAAGGCAAAGAAGAGGATTTGAAATCAAGGCAGAATTGCAGGAAACAGATTTCAGGAGGTAGATTCGAATCGCCTTTAAAGCACATGAAAAGCGGCAAAACGTTGACAATGATGCCCTTGGCCAAAAAGGGCGTATGCGTTTTTTCCTGAATATATTCAGGAAAAAACGCATACGCCCTTTTTGGCCAACCAAGCAACCTGGAAAGGCAAATCAGCGCTACAAAGATGTCTCGCTTCCCATCGGTCAAAAGGGCCATGCTGAAAAAAGTGTCAAAACCAGAAATGCAGGACAGGCCATGGAAAAATGGCAGCCTTGCTACACTGATGGGCAGGATGTAAATTGTCAACAGCCACTCTGGAGAAGTGTACGGTGAGTCCTGAAACGTCTAAAAAGCAAAGCTTAGAGAGCATAGGGCACTTCCACTCATGGGGGTATAAATTGGGAAAATGAAAAATCAGCAAGACACAAGCACCCCAAAGTTTAGGGCTGCTCTGTTGACAAGGACCTCCACTTCATTCCACCTTCAATATCCCAGGAAAGAGAAAAATGGATAAAGAAGTTGTGGTCCTTATGTACAATGGAATATCACTCAGCCATGAAATCAATGTCATAAGGCTAGTAGCAGCATGATGAGTGGATTTAGGTACGACGATTCTAAGTGAAATAAGTCACACAGAAAAGGACACTTCTCATAAGGTATCACTGATAAAGGGAATGTAAAAACCGTTACACTTGAACTGAATTACAAAACAGAACAGAGTCACACATGCAGAAAACACACTATGGCTACTTAACGGGAAAGGTGAGGTGGGGTGATACATAAAACAAGGGTTTCAAATTAGCTCAGATACCGTTCCATAAACCCAATATGTAATAGACTAGACCTACTCCTTGCTCAGAGAACTGGACTCAACACGCCCTATTCACCGCACAAGAATATATCTGACTAGTAATAATCTTAAAACCTATGTATTGATATCTCTCTGTTAGTGGGTCAAGTGGGTAAAAAGCGGCATAAACACAGCAGTGAAAAGCAGCTAAACCCCATTATAAAAATAAATTACTTTGAAAAACCCATGAAACAAAGACAGTGAAAGAGAGAGAAATTCTTACACAATGCGTTCAGGGGCTGTGATGCAACCTGGATTGACCATATCTAGACCCACAGCTGGATGAGACATAAGGGTGGACACTGTTGCGGCTGAGAGGTTTGGTGAGGTTGGGTGAGCAAACGCAAACCCTTTAAAGTAATACTGCGTGGTACCCATCGCATGGGTCCCAAATCTCCAGGTTCAAGGGCATCTTCCTACATCGAAAACATGCATGAGAAACCCAGAAGATGGTACACCGTGTGATGTGGAAAGGTTTCTAAAACGCACCTCATTTCTCATCTCCTTGTGCCCGGGTGCGCTATTCCAGCCGCTTTACTAGCAATCTCCCTACTTGGAGCATCAGCACCTTTAACCTCCTGTTCCGTACAGGTTGCAATTTGTACTGAGGATGAACGGGAAGACGTGGAACCAATGAAAGACTAGCTCTTGGTGTTGGGACAGGCACAGGTCACTCTATTTTCCCATCAGGAAGAAGAATTAACCACAGGCTCAGCCTGCCCCCCGGAACAAGAACAGGGCCTGAAGCCATCCTGCGCTTTTGCGGCCATCTCCCAAAAACGCGAGTTGTAAAATGGAGGTTCAGGGCACTGCAATTCACAAACCTGCAGAGTTATAAATGATAACTCTCGTCCACAAATATATTGAGGGAAGGCAAAGAAGAGGATTTGAAATCAAGGCAGAATTGCAGGAAACAGATTTCAGGAGGTAGATTCGAATTGCCTTTAAAGCACATGAAAAGCGGCAAAACGTTGACAATGATGCCCTTGGCCAAAAAGGGCGTATGCGTTTTTTCCTGAATATATTCAGGAAAAAACGCATACGCCCTTTTTGGCCAACCAAGCAACCTGGAAAGGCAAATCAGCGCTACAAAGAAGTCTCGCTTCCCATCGGTTAAAAAGGCCATGCTGAAAAAAGTGTCAAAACCAGAAATGCAGGACAGGCCATGGAGAAATGGGAGCCTTGCTACACTGATGGGCGGGATGTAAATTGCCAACAGCCACTCTGGAGAAGATTACGGTGTGTCCTGAAACATCTAAAAAACACAGCTTAGAGAGCATAGGGCACTTCCACTCATGGGGGTATAAATTGGGAAAATTAAAAATCGGCAAGACACAAGCACCCCAAAGTTTAGGACTGCTCTGTTGACAAGGACCTCCACTTCATTCCACCTTCAATATCCCAGGAAAGAGAAAAATGGATAAAGAAGTTGTGGTCCTTATGTACAATGGAATATCACTCAGCCATGAAATCAATGTCATAAGGCTAGTAGCAGCATGATGAGTGGATTTAGGTACGACGACTCTAAGTGAAATAAGTCACACAGAAAAGGACACTTCTCATAAGGTATCACTGATAGAGGGAATGTAAAAACCGTTACACTTGAACTGAATTACAAAACAGAACAGAGTCACACATGCAGAAAACACACTATGGCTGCTTAACGGGAAAGGTGAGGTGGGGTGATACATAAAACAAGGGTTTCAAATTAGCTCAGATACCGTTCCATAAAACCAATATGTAATAGACAACACCTACTCCTTGCTCAGAGAACTGGACTCAACACGCCCTATTCACCGCACAAGAATATATCTGACTAGTAATAATCTTAAAACCTATGTATTGATATCTCTCTGTTAGTGTGTCAAGTGGGTGAAAAGCGGCATAAACACAGCAGTGAAAAGCAGCTAAACCCATTTATAAAAATAAATTACTTTGAAAAACCCATGAAACAAAGACAGTGAAAGAGATAGAAATTCTTACACAATGCGTTCACGGGCTGTGATGCAACCTGGATTGACCATATCTAGACCCACAGCTGGATGAGACATAAGGGTGGACACTCTTGGGGCTGAGAGGTTTGGTGAGGTTGGGTGAGCAAACGCAAACCCTTTAAAGTAATACTGCGTGGTACCCATCGCATGGGTCCCAAATCTCCAGGTTCAAGGGCATCTTCCTACATCGAAAACATGCATGAGAAACCCAGAAGATGGTACACCGTGTGATGGGGAAAGGTTTCTAAAACGCACCTCATTTCTCATCTCCTTGTGCTCGGGTTCGCCATTCCAGCCACTTTACTAGCAATCTCCGTCCTTGGAGCATCATCACGTTTAACCTCCTGTTCCGTACAGGTTGATATTTGTCCTGAGGATGAACGGGAAGACGTGGAACCAATGAGAGACTAGCTCTTGGTGTTGGGACAGGCACAGGTCACTCTATTTTCCCATCAGGAAGAAGAATTAACCACAGGCTCAGCCTGCCACCCGGAACCAGAACAGGGCCTGAAGCCATCCTGCGCTTTTGCGGCCAGCTCCCTAAAAAGCGAGTTGTAAAATGGACGTTCAGGGCACTGCAATTCACAAACCTGCAGAGTTATAAATGATAACTCTCGTCCACAAATATATTGAGGGAAGGCAAAGAAGAGGATTTGAAATCAAGGCAGAATTGCAGGAAACAGATTTCAGGAGGTAGATTCGAATCGCCTTTAAAGCACATGAAAAGCGGCAAAACGTTGACAATGATGCCCTTGGCCAAAAAGGGCGTATGCGTTTTTTCCTGAATATATTCAGGAAAAAACGCATACGCCCTTTTTGGCCAACCAAGCAACCTGGAAAGGCAAATCAGCGCTACAAAGATGTCTCGCTTCCCATCGGTCAAAAGGGCCATGCTGAAAAAAGTGTCAACACCAGAAATGCAGGACAGGCCATGGAGAAATGGGAGCCTTGCTACACTGATGGGCGGGATGTAAATTGTCAACAGCCACTCTGGAGAAGTGTACGGTGAGTCCTGAAACGTCTAAAAAGCAAAGCTTAGAGAGCATAGGGCACTTCCACTCATGGGGGTATAAATTGGGAAAATTAAAAATCAGCAAGACACAAGCACCCCAAAGTTTAGGGCTGCTCTGTTGACAAGGACCTCCACTTCATTCCACCTTCAATATCCCAGGAAAGAGAAAAATGGATAAAGAAGTTGTGGTCCTTATGTACAATGGAATATCACTCAGCCATGAAATCAATGTCATAAGGCTAGTAGCAGCATGATGAGTGGATTTAGGTACGACGATTCTAAGTGAAATAAGTCACACAGAAAAGGACACTTCTCATATGGTATCACTGATAGAGGGAATGTAAAAACCGTTACACTTGAACTGAATTACAAAACAGAACAGAGTCACACATGCAGAAAACACACTATGGCTGCTTAACGGGAAAGGTGAGGTGGGGTGATACATAAAACAAGGGTTTCAAATTAGCTCAGATACCGTTCCATAAAACCAATATGTAATAGACAAGACCTACTCCTTGCTCAGAGAACTGGACTCAACACGCCCTATTCACCGCACAAGAATATATCTGACTAGTAATAATCTTAAAACCTATGTATTGATATCTCTCTGTTAGTGTGTCAAGTGGGTGTAAAGCGGCATAAACACAGCAGTGAAAAGCAGCTAAACCCCATTATAAAAATAAATTACTTTGAAAAACCCATGAAACAAAGACAGTGAAAGAGATAGAAATTCCTACACAATGCGTTCACGGGCTGTGATGCAACCTGGATTGACCATATCTAGACCCACAGCTGGATGAGACATAAGGGTGGACACTCTTGGGGCTGAGAGGTTTGGTGAGGTTGGGTGAGCAAACGCAGACCCTTTAAAGTAATACTGCATGGTAACCATCGCATGGGTCCCAAATCGCCAGGTTCAAGGGCATCTTCCTACATCGAAAACATGCATGAGAAACCCAGAAGATGGTACACCGTGTGATGTGGAAAGGTTTCTAAAACGCACCTCATTTCTCATCTCCTTGTGCCCGGGTTCGCTATTCCAGCCGCTTTACTAGCAATCTCCCTACTTGGAGCATCAGCACCTTTAACCTCCTGTTCCGTACAGGTTGCAATTTGTCCTGAGGATGAACGGGAAGACGTGGAACCAATGACAGACTAGCTCTTGGTGTTGGGACAGGCACAGGTCACTCTATTTTCCCATCAGGAAGAAGAATTAACCACAGGCTCAGCCTGCCCCCCGGAACAAGAACAGGGCCTGAAGCCATCCTGCGCTTTTGCGGCCATCTCCCAAAAACGCGTGTTGTAAAATGGAGGTTCAGGGCACTGCAATTCACAAACCTGCAGAGTTATAAATGATAACTCTCGTCCACAAATATATTGAGGGAAGGCAAAGAAGAGGATTTGAAATCAAGGCAGAATTGCAGGAAACAGATTTCAGGAGGTAGATTCGAATTGCCTTTAAAGCACATGAAAACCGGCAAAACGTTGACAATGATGCCCTTGGCCAAAAAGGGCGTATGCGTTTTTTCCTGAATATATTCAGGAAAAAACGCATACGCCCTTTTTGGCCAACCAAGCAACCTGGAAAGGCAAATCAGCGCTACAAAGAAGTCTCGCTTCCCATCGGTTAAAAAGGCCATGCTGAAAAAAGTGTCAAAACCAGAAATGCAGGACAGGCCATGGAGAAATGGGAGCCTTGCTACACTGATGGGCGGGATGTAAATTGCCAACAGCCACTCTGGAGAAGAGTACGGTGTGTCCTGAAACATCTAAAAAATACAGCTTAGAGAGCATAGGGCACTTCCACTCATGGGGGTATAAATTGGGAAAATTAAAAATCAGCAAGACACAAGCACCCCAAAGTTTAGGACTGCTCTGTTGACAAGGACCTCCACTTCATTCCACCTTCAATATCCCAGGAAAGAGAAAAATGGATAAAGAAGTTGTGGTCCTTATGTACAATGGAATATCACTCAGCCATGAAATCAATGTCATAAGGCTAGTAGCAGCATGATGAGTGGATTTAGGTACGACGATTCTAAGTGAAATAAGGCACACAGAAAAGGACACTTCTCATAAGGTATCACTGATAGAGGGAATGTAAAAACCGTTACACTTGAACTGAATTACAAAACAGAACAGAGTCACACATGCAGAAAACACACTATGGCTGCTTAACGGGAAAGGTGAGGTGGGGTGATACATAAAACAAGGGTTTCAAATTAGCTCAGATACCGTTCCATAAAACCAATATGTAATAGACAACACCTACTCCTTGCTCAGAGAACTGGACTCAACATGCCCTATTCACCGCACAAGAATATATCTGACTAGTAATAATCTTAAAACCTATGTATTGATATCTCTCTGTTAGTGTGTCAAGTGGGTGAAAAGCGGCATAAACACAGCAGTGAAAAGCAGCTAAACCCATTTATAAAAATAAATTACTTTGAAAAACCCATGAAACAAAGACAGTGAAAGAGATAGAAATTCTTACACAATGCGTTCACGGGCTGTGATGCAACCTGGATTGACCATATCTAGACCCACAGCTGGATGAGACATAAGGGTGGACACTCTTGGGGCTGAGAGTTTTGGTGAGGTTGGGTGAGCAAACGCAAACCCTTTAAAGTAATACTGCGTGGTACCCATCGCATGGGTCCCAAATCTCCAGGTTCAAGGGCATCTTCCTACATCGAAAACATGCATGAGAAACCCAGAAGATGGTACAAAGTGTGATGGGGAAAGGTTTCTAAAACGCACCTCATTTCTCATCTCCTTGTGCTCGGGTTCGCCATTCCAGCCACTTTACTAGCAATCTCCCTCCTTGGAGCATCATCACGTTTAACCTCCTGTTCCGTACAGGTTGATATTTGTCCTGAGGATGAACGGGAAGACGTGGAACCAATGAGAGACTAGCTCTTGGTGTTGGGACAGGCACAGGTCACTCTATTTTCCCATCAGGAAGAAGAATTAACCACAGGCTCAGCCTGCCCCCCGGAACAAGAACAGGGCCTGAAGCCATCCTGCGCTTTTGCGGCCAGCTCCCAAAAACGCGAGTTGTAAAATGGAGGTTCAGGGCACTGCAATTCACAAACCTGCAGAGTTATAAATGATAACTCTCATCCACAAATATATTGAGGGAAGGCAAAGAAGAGGATTTGAAATCAAGGCAGAATTGCAGGAAACAGATTTCAGGAGGTAGATTCGAATCGCCTTTAAAGCACATGAAAAGCGGCAAAACGTTGACAATGATGCCCTTGGCCAAAAAGGGCGTATGCGTTTTTTCCTGAATATATTCAGGAAAAAACGCATACGCCCTTTTTGGCCAACCAAGCAACCTGGAAAGGCAAATCAGCGCTACAAAGATGTCTCGCTTCCCATCGGTTAAAAAGGCCATGCTGAAAAAAGTGTCAAAACCAGAAATGCAGGACAGGCCATGGAGAAATGGGAGCCTTGCTACACTGATGGGCGGGATGTAAATTGCCAACAGCCACTCTGGAGAAGCGTACGGTGAGTCGTGAAACATCTAAAAAACAAAGCTTAGAGAGCATAGGGCACTTCCACTCATGGGGGTATAAATTGGGAAAATTAAAAATCAGCAAGACACAAGCACCCCAAAGTTTAGGGCTGCTCTGTTGACAAGGACCTCCACCTCATTCCACCTTCAATATCCCAGGAAAGAGAAAAATGGATAAAGAAGTTGTGGTCCTTATGTACAATGGAATATCACTCAGCCGTGAAATCAATGTCATAAGGCTAGTAGCAGCATGATGAGTGGATTTAGGTACGACGAATCTAAGTGAAATAAGTCACACAGAAAAGGACACTTCTCATAAGGTATCACTTATAGAGGGAATGTAAAAACCGTTACACTTGAACTGAATTACAAAACAGAACAGAGTCACACATGCAGAAAACACACTATGGCTGCTTAACGGGAAAGGTGAGGTGGGGTGATACATAAAACAAGGGTTTCAAATTAGCTCAGATACCGTTCCATAAACCCAATATGTAATAGACAAGACCTACTCCTTGCTCAGAGAACTGGACTCAACACGCCCTATTCACCGCACAAGAATATATCTGATTAGTCATAATCTTAAAACCTATGTATTGATATCTCTCTGTTAGTGTGTCAAGTGGGTAAAAAGTGGCATAAACACAGCAGTGAAAAGCAGCTAAACCCCATTATAAAAATAAATTACTTTGAAAAACCCA
This sequence comes from Balaenoptera borealis, assembly GCF_965194805.1. Lineage (NCBI taxonomy): Eukaryota > Metazoa > Chordata > Mammalia > Artiodactyla > Balaenopteridae > Balaenoptera > Balaenoptera borealis. Next base: position 84,465 of record NW_028122531.1, on the reverse strand, counting down.
TGAAAGAAAGACAGTGAAACAGAGAGAGAAATTCTTACACAATGCGTTCAGGGGCTGTGATGCAACCTGGATTGACCATATCTAGACCCACAGCTGGATGAGACATAAGGGTGGACACTGTTGCGGCTGAGAGGTTTGGTGAGGTTGGGTGAGCAAACGCAGACCCTTTAAAGTTATACTGCGTGGTACCCATCGCATGGGTCCCAAATCTCCAGGTTCAAGGGCATCTTCCTACATCGAAAACATGCATGAGATACCCAGAAGATGGTACACCGTGTGATGTGGAAAGGTTTCTAAAACGCACCTCATTTCTCATCTGCTTGTGCCCGGGTTCGCCATTCCAGCCACTTTACTAGCAATCTCCCTCCTTGGAGAATCAGCACCTTTAACCTCCTGTTCCGTACAGGTTGCAATTTGTACTGAGGATGAACGGGAAGACGTGGAACCAATGAAAGACTAGCTCTTGGTGTTGGGACAGGCACAGGTCACTCTATTTTCCCATCAGGAAGAAAAATTAACCATAGGCTCAGCCTGCCCCCCGGAACCAGAACAGGGCCTGAAGCCATCCTGCGCTTTTGCGGCCAGCTCCCTAAAAAGCGAGTTGTAAAATGGAGGTTCAGGGCACTGCAATTCACAAACCTGCAGAGTTATAAATGATAACTCTCGTCCACAAATATATTGAGGGAAGGCAAAGAAGAGGATTTGAAATCAAGGCAGAATTGCAGGAAACAGATTTCAGGTGGTAGATTCGAATTGCCTTTAAAGCACATGAAAAGCGCCAAAACGTTGACAATGATGCCCTTGGCCAAAAAGGGCGTATGCGTTTTTTCCTGAATACATTCAGGAAAAAACGCATACGCCCTTTTTGGCCAACCAAGCAACCTGGAAAGGCAAATCAGCGCTACAAAGAAGTCTCGCTTCCCATCGGTTAAAAAGGCCATGCTGAAAAAAGTGTCAAAACCAGAAATGAAGGACAGGCCATGGAGAAATGGGAGCCTTGGTACACTGATGGGCGGGATGTAAATTGCCAACAGCCACTCTGGAGAAGATTACGGTGTGTCCTGAAACATCTAAAAAACACAGCTTAGAGAGCATAGGGCACTTCCACTCATGGGGGTATAAATTGGGAAAATTAAAAATCAGCAAGACACAAGCACCCCAAAGTTTAGGACTGCTCTGTTGACAAGGACCTCCACTTCATTCCACCTTCAATATCCCAGGAAAGAGAAAAATGGATAAAGAAGTTGTGGTCCTTATGTACAATGGAATATCACTCAGCCATGAAATCAATGTCCTAAGGCTAGTAGTAGCATGATGAGTGGATTTAGGTACGACGATTCTAAGTGAAATAAGTCACACAGAAAAGGACACTTCTCATAAGGTATCACTGATAGAGGGAATGTAAAAACCGTTACACTTGAACTGAATTACAAAACAGAACAGAGTCACACATGCAGAAAACACACTATGGCTGCTTAACGGGAAAGGTGAGGTGGGGTGATACATAAAACAAGGGTTTCAAATTAGCTCAGATACCATTCCATAAACCCAATATGTAATAGACAAGACCTACTCCTTGCTCAGAGAACTGGACTCAACACGCCCTATTCACCGCACAAGAATATATCTGACTAGTAATAATCTTAAAACCTATGTATTCATATCTCTCTGTTAGTGTGCCAAGTGGGTGTAAAGCGGCATAAACACAGCAGTGAAAAGCAGCTAAACCCCATTATAAAAATAAATTACTTTGAAAAACCCATGAAACAAAGACAGTGAAAGAGAGAGAAATTCTTACACAATGTGTTCAGGGGCTGTGATGCAACCTGGATTGACCATATCTAGACCCACAGCTGGATGAGACATAAGGGTGGACACTCTTGGGGCTGAGAGGTTTGGTGAGGTTGGGTGAGCAAACGCAGACCCTTTAAAGTAATACTGCATGGTACCCATCGCATGGGTCACAAATCTCCAGGTTCAAGGGCATCTTCCTACATCGAAAACATGCATGAGAAACCCAGAAGATGGTACACCGTGTGATGGGGAAAGGTTTCTAAAACGCACCTCATTTCTCATCTCCTTGTGCCCGGGTTCGCTATTCCAGCCGCTTTACTAGCAATCTCCCTACTTGGAGCATCAGCACCTTTAACCTCCTGTTCCGTACAGGTTGCAATTTGTCCTGAGGATGAACGGGAAGACGTGGAACCAATGAGAGACTAGCTCTTGGTGTTGGGACAGGCACAGGTCACTCTATTTTCCCATCAGGAAGAAGAATTAACCACAGGCTCAGCCTGCCCCCCGGATCAAGAACAGGGCCTGAAGCCATCCTGCGCTTTTGCGGCCATCTCCCAAAAACGCGAGTTGTAAAATGGAGGTTCAGGGCACTGCAATTCACAAACCTGCAGAGTTATAAATGATAACTCTCGTCCACAAATATATTGAGGGAAGGCAAAGAAGAGGATTTGAAATCAAGGCAGAATTGCAGGAAACAGATTTCAGGAGGTAGATTCGAATCGCCTTTAAAGCACATGAAAAGCGGCAAAACGTTGACAATGATGCCCTTGGCCAAAAAGGGCGTATGCGTTTTTTCCTGAATATATTCAGGAAAAAACGCATACGCCCTTTTTGGCCAACCAAGCAACCTGGAAAGGCAAATCAGCGCTACAAAGAAGTCTCGCTTCCCATCGGTTAAAAGGGCCATGCTGAAAAAAGTGTCAAAACCAGAAATGCAGGACAGGCCATGGAGAAATGGGAGCCTTGCTACACTGATGGGCGGGATGTAAATTGCCAACAGCCACTCTGGAGAAGAGTACGGTGTGTCCTGAAACATCTAAAAAACACAGCTTAGAGAGCATAGGGCACTTCCACTCATGGGGGTATAAATTGGGAAAATGAAAAATCAGCAAGACACAAGCACCCCAAAGTTTAGGGCTGCTCTGTTGACAAGGACCTCCACTTCATTCCACCTTCAATATCCCAGGAAAGAGAAAAATGGATAAAGAAGTTGTGGTCCTTATGTACAATGGAATATCACTCAGCCGTGAAATCAATGTCATAAGGCTAGTAGCAGCATGATGAGTGGATTTAGGTATGACGACTCTAAGTGAAATAAGTCACACAGAAAAGGACACTTCTCAAAAGGTATCACTGATAGAGGGAATGTAAAAACCGTTACACTTGAACTGAATTACAAAACAGAACAGAGTCACACATGCAGAAAACACACTATGGCTGCTTAACGGGAAAGGTGAGGTGGGGTGATACATAAAACAAGGGTTTCAAATTAGCTCAGATACCGTTCCATAAACCCAATATGTAATAGACAAGACCTACTCCTTGCTCAGAGAACTGGACTCAACACGCCCTATTCACCGCACAAGAATATATCTGACTAGTAATAATCTTAAAACCTATGTATTGATATCTCTCTGTTAGTGTGTCAAGTGGGTAAAAAGCGGCATAAACACAGCAGTGAAAAGCAGCTAAACCCCATTATAAAAATAAATTACTTTGAAAAACCCATGAAACAAAGACAGTGAAAGAGAGAGAAATTCTTACACAATGCGTTCAGGGGCTGTGATGCAACCTGGATTGACCATATCTAGACCCACAGCTGGATGAGACATAAGGGTGGACACTGTTGCGGCTGAGAGGTTTGGTGAGGTTGGGTGAGCAAACGCAGACCCTTTAAAGTAATACTGCGTGGTACCCATCGCATGGGTCCCAAATCTCCAGGTTCAAGGGCATCTTCCTACATCGAAAACATGCATGAGAAACCCAGAAGATGGTACACCGTGTGATGTGGAAACGTTTCTAAAACGCACCTCATTTCTCATCTCCTTGTGCCCGGGTTCGCTATTCCAGCCACTTTACTAGCAATCTCCCTACTTGGAGCATCAGCACCTTTAACCTCCTGTTCCGTACAGGTTGCAATTTGTCCTGAGGATGAACGGGAAGACGTGGAACCAATGAGAGACTAGCTCTTGGTGTTGGGACAGGCACAGGTCACTCTATTTTCCCATCAGGAAGAAGAATTAACCACAGGCTCAGCCTGCCCACCGGAACCAGAACAGGGCCTGAAGCCATCCTGCGCTTTTGCGGCCAGCTCCCTAAAAAGCGAGTTGTAAATGGAGGTTCAGGGCACTGCAATTCACAAACCTGCAGAGTTATAAATGATAACTCTCGTCCACAAATATATTGAGGGAAGGCAAAGAAGAGGATTTGAAATCAAGGCAGAATTGCAGGAAACAGATTTCAGGAGGTAGATTCGAATCGCCTTTAAAGCACATGAAAAGCGGCAAAACGTTGACAATGATGCCCTTGGCCAAAAAGGGCGTATGCGTTTTTTCCTGAATATATTCAGGAAAAAACGCATACGCCCTTTTTGGCCAACCAAGCAACCTGGAAAGGCAAATCAGCGCTACAAAGAAGTCTCGCTTCCCATCGGTTAAAAAGGCCATGCTGAAAAAAGTATCAAAACCAGAAATGCAGGACAGGCCATGGAGAAATGGGAGCCTTGGTACACTGATGGGCGGGATGTAAATTGCCAACAGCCACTCTGGAGGAGAGTACGGTGTGTCCTGAAACATCTAAAAAACACAGCTTAGAGAGCATAGGGCACTTCCACTCATGGGGGTATAAATTGGGAAAATTAAAAATCAGCAAGACACAAGCACCCCAAAGTTTAGGACTGCTCTGTTGACAAGGACCTCCACTTCATTCCACCTTCAATATCCCAGGAAAGAGAAAAATGGATAAAGAAGTTGTGGTCCTTATGTACACTGGAATATCACTCAGCCATGAAATCAATGTCATAAGGCTAGTAGCAGCATGACGAGTGGATTTAGGTACGACGATTCTAAGTGAAATAAGTCACACAGAAAAGGACACTTCTCATAAAGTATCACTGATAGAGGGAATGTAAAAACCGTTACACTTGAACTGAATTACAAAACAGAACAGAGTCACACATGCAGAAAACACACTATGGCTGCTTAACGGGAAAGGTGAGGTGGGGTGATACATAAAACAAGGGTTTCAAATTAGCTCAGATACCGTTCCATAAACCCAATATGTAATAGACAAGACCTACTCCTTGCTCAGAGAACTGGACTCAACACGCCCTATTCACCGCACAAGAATATATCTGACTAGTAATAATCTTAAAACCTATGTATTGATATCTCTCTGTTAGTGGGTCAAGTGGGTAAAAAGCGGCATAAACACAGCAGTGAAAAGCAGCTAAACCCCATTATAAAAATAAATTACTTTGAAAAACCCATGAAACAAAGACAGTGAAAGAGAGAGAAATTCTTACACAATGCGTTCAGGGGCTGTGATGCAACCTGGATTGACCATATCTAGACCCACAGCTGGATGAGACATAAGGGTGGACACTGTTGCGGCTGAGAGGTTTGGTGAGGTTGGGTGAGCAAACCTAGACCCTTTAAATAATACTGCGTGGTACCCATCGCATGGGTCCCAAATCTCCAGGTTCAAGGGCATCTTCCTACATCGAAAACATGCATGAGATACCCAGAAGACGGTACACCGTGTGATGGGGAAAGGTTTCTAAAACGCACCTCATTTCTTATCTGCTTGTGCCCGGGTTCGCCATTCCAGCCACTTTACTAGCAATCTCCCTCCTTGGAGCATCAGCACCTTTAACCTCCTGTTCCGTACAGGTTGCAATTTGTACTGAGGATGAACGGGAAGACGTGGAACCAATGAAAGACTAGCTCTTGGTGTTGGGACAGGCACAGGTCACTCTATTTTCCCATCAGGAAGAAGAATTAACCACAGGCTCAGCCTGCCCCCCGGAACCAGAACAGGGCCTGAAGACATCCTGCGCTTTTGCGGCCAGCTCCCTAAAAAGCGAGTTGTAAAATGGAGGTTCAGGGCACTGCAATTCACAAACCTGCAGACTTATAAATGATAACTCTCATCCACAAATATATTGAGGGAAGGCAAAGAAGAGGATTTGAAATCAAGGCAGAATTGCAGGAAACAGATTTCAGGAGGTAGATTCGAATTGCCTTTAAAGCACATGAAAAGCAGCAAAACGTTGACAATGATGCCCTTGGCCAAAAAGGGCGTATGCGTTTTTTCCTAAATATATTCAGGAAAAAACGCATACGCACTTTTTGGCCAACCAAGCAACCTGGAAAGGCAAATCAGCACTACAAAGATGTCTCGCTTCCCATCGGTCAAAAGGGCCATGCTGAAAAGAGTGTCAAAACCAGAAATGCAGGACAGGCCATGGAGAAATGGGAGCCTTGCTACACTGATGGGCGGGATGTAAATTGTCAACAGCCACTCTGGAGAAGTGTACGGTGAGTCCTGAAACGTCTAAAAAGCAAAGCTTAGAGAGCATAGGGCACTTCCACTCATGGGGGTATAAATTGGGAAAATGAAAAATCAGCAAGACACAAGCACCCCAAAGTTTAGGGCTGCTCTGTTGACAAGGACCTCCACTTCATTCCACCTTCAATATCCCAGGAAAGAGAAAAATGGATAAAGAAGTTGTGGTCCTTATGTACAATGTAATATCACTCAGCCATGAAATCAATTTCATAAGGCTAGTAGCAGCATGATGAGTGGATTTAGGTACGACGATTCTAAGTGAAATAAGTCACACAGAAAAGGACACTTCTCATAAGGTATCACTGATAGAGGGAATGTAAAAACCGTTACACTTGAACTGAATTACAAAACAGAACAGAGTCACACATGCAGAAAACACACTATGGCTGCTTAACGGGAAAGGTGAGGTGGGGTGATACATAAAACAAGGGTTTCAAATTAGCTCAGATACCGTTCCATAAACCCAATATGTAATAGACAAGACCTACTCCTTGCTCAGAGAACTGGACTCAACACGCCCTATTCACCGCACAAGAATATATCTGACTAGTAATAATCTTAAAACCTATGTATTCATATCTCTCTGTTAGTGTGTCAAGTGGGTGTAAAGCGGCATAAACACAGCAGTGAAAAGCAGCTAAACCCCATTATAAAAATAAATTACTTTGAAAAACCCATGAAACAAAGACAGTGAAAGAGAGAGAAATTCTTACACAATGCGTTCAGGGGCTGTGATGCAACCTGGATTGACCATATCTAGACCCACAGCTGGATGAGACATAAGGGTGGACACTCTTGGGGCTGAGAGGTTTGGTGAGGTTGGGTGAGCAAACGCAGACCCTTTAAAGTAATACTGCATGGTACCCATCGCATGGGTCACAAATCTCCAGGTTCAAGGGCATCTTCCTACATCGAAAACATGCATGAGAAACCCAGAAGATGGTACACCGTGTGATGGGGAAAGGTTTCTAAAACGCACCTCATTTCTCATCTCCTTGTGCCCGGGTTCGCTATTCCAGCCGCTTTACTAGCAATCTCCCTCCTTGGAGCATCAGCACCTTTAACCTCCTGTTCCGTACAGGTTGCAATTTGTCCTGAGGATGAACGGGAAGACGTGGAACCAATGAGAGACTAGCTCTTGGTGTTGGGACAGGCACAGGTCACTCTATTTTCCCATCAGGAAGAAGAATTAACCACAGGCTCAGCCTGCCACCCAGAACCAAAACAGGGCCTGAAGCCATCCTGCGCTATTGCGGCCAGCTCCCTAAAAATCGAGTTGTAAAATGGAGGTTCAGGGCACTGCAATTCACAAACCTGCAGACTTATAAATGATAACTCTCGTCCACAAATATATTGAGGGAAGGCAAAGAAGAGGATTTGAAATCAAGGCAGAATTGCAGGAAACAGATTTCAGGAGGTAGATTCGAATCGCCTTTAAAGCACATGAAAAGCGGCAAAACGTTGACAATGATGCCCTTGGCCAAAAAGGGCGTATGCGTTTTTTCCTGAATATATTCAGGAAAAAACGCATACGCCCTTTTTGGCCAACCAAGCAACCTGGAAAGGCAAATCAGCGCTACAAAGATGTCTCGCTTCCCATCGGTAAAAAAGGCCATGCTGAAAAAAGTGTCAAAACCAGAAATGCAGGACAGGCCATGGAGAAATGGGAGCCTTCCTACACTGATGGGCGGGATGTAAATTGCCAACAGCCACTCTGGAGAAGCGTACGGTGAGTCCGGAAACATCTAAAAAACAAAGCTTAGAGAGCATGGGGCACTTCCACTCAGGGGTTATAAATTGGGAAAATGAAAAATCAGCAAGACACAAGCACCCCAAAGTTTAGGGCTGCTCTGTTGACAAGGACCTCCACTTCATTCCACCTTCAATATCCCAGGAAAGAGAAAAATGGATAAAGAAGTTGTGGTCCTTATGTACAATGGAATATCACTCAGCCATGAAATCAATGTCATAAGGCTAGTAGCAGCATGATGAGTGGATTTAGGTACGACGATTCTAAGTGAAATAAGTCACACAGAAAAGGACACTTCTCATAAGGTATCACTGATAGAGGGAATGTAAAAACCGTTACACTTGAACTGAATTACAAAACAGAACAGAGTCACACATGCAGAAAACACACTATGGCTGCTTAACGGGAAAGGTGAGGTGGGGTGATACATAAAACAAGGGTTTCAAATTAGCTCAGATACCGTTCCATAAACCCAATATGTAATAGACAAGACCTACTCCTTGCTCAGAGAACTGGACTCAACACGCCCTATTCACCGCACAAGAATATATCTGACTAGTAATAATCTTAAAACCTATGTATTGATATCTCTCTGTTAGTGTGTCAAGTGGGTAAAAAGCGGCATAAACACAGCAGTGAAAAGCAGCTAAACCCCATTATAAAAATAAATTACTTTGAAAAACCCATGAAACAAAGACAGTGAAAGAGAGAGAAATTCTTACACAATGCGTTCAGGGGCTGTGATGCAACCTGGATTGACCATATCTAGACCCACAGCTGGATGAGACATAAGGGTGGACACTGTTGCGGCTGAGAGGTTTGGTGAGGTTGGGTGAGCAAACGCAGACCCTTTAAAGTAATACTGCGTGGTACCCATCGCATGGGTCCCAAATCTCCAGGTTGAAGGGCATCTTCCTACATCGTAAACATGCATGAGATACCCAGAAGATGGTACACCGTGTGATGGGGAAAGGTTTCTAAAACGCACCTCATTTCTCATCTGCCTGTGCCCGGGTTTGCCATTCCAGCCACTTTACTAGCAATCTCCCTCCTTGGAGCATCATCACTTTTAACCTCCTGTTCCGTACAGGTTGCAATTTGTCCTGAGGATGAACGGGAAGACGTGGAACCAATGAGAGACTAGCTCTTGGTGTTGGGACAGGCACAGGTCACTCTATTTTCCCATCAGGAAGAAGAATTAACCACAGGCTCAGCCTGCCACCCGGAACCAAAACAGGGCCTGAAGCCATCCTGCGCTATTGCGGCCAGCTCCCTAAAAATCGAGTTGTAAAATGGAGGTTCAGGGCACTGCAATTCACAAACCTGCAGACTTATAAATGATAACTCTCGTCCACAAATATATTGAGGGAAGGCAAAGAAGAGGATTTGAAATCAAGGCAGAATTGCAGGAAACAGATTTCAGGAGGTAGATTCGAATCGCCTTTAAAGCACATGAAAAGCGGCAAAACGTTGACAATGATGCCCTTGGCCAAAAAGGGCGTATGCGTTTTTTCCGGAATATATTCAGGAAAAAACGCATACGCCCTTTTTGGCCAACCAAGCAACCTGGAAAGGCAAATCAGCGCTACAAAGAAGTCTCGCTTCCCATCGGTTAAAAGGGCCATGCTGAAAAAAGTGTCAAAACCGGAAATGCAGGACAGGCCATGGAGAAATGGGAGCCTTGCTACACTGATGGGCGGGATGTAAATTGCCAACAGCCACTCTGGAGAAGAGTACGGTGTGTCCTGAAACATCTAAAAAACACAGCTTAGAGAGCATAGGGCACTTCCACTCATGGGGGTATAAATTGGGAAAATGAAAAATCAGCAAGACACAAGCACCCCAAAGTTTAGGGCTGCTCTGTTGACAAGGACCTCCAGTTCATTCCACCTTCAATATCCCAGGAAAGAGAAAAATCGATAAAGAAGTTGTGGTCCTTATGTACAATGGAATATCACTCAGCCATGAAATCAATGTCCTAAGGCTAGTAGTAGCATGATGAGTGGATTTAGGTACGACGATTCTAAGTGAAATAAGTCACACAGAAAAGGACACTTCTCATAAGGTATCACTGATAGAGGGAATGTAAAAACCGTTACACTTGAACTGAATTACAAAACAGAACAGAGTCACACATGCAGAAAACACACTATGGCTGCTTAACGGGAAAGGTGAGGTGGGGTGATACATAAAACAAGGGTTTCAAATTAGCTCAGATACCATTCCATAAACCCAATATGTAATAGACAAGACCTACTCCTTGCTCAGAGAACTGGACTCAACACGCCCTATTCACCGCACAAGAATATATCTGACTAGTAATAATCTTAAAACCTATGTATTCATATCTCTCTGTTAGTGTGCCAAGTGGGTGTAAAGCGGCATAAACACAGCAGTGAAAAGCAGCTAAACCCCATTATAAAAATAAATTACTTTGAAAAACCCATGAAACAAAGACAGTGAAAGAGAGAGAAATTCTTACACAATGTGTTCAGGGGCTGTGATGCAACCTGGATTGACCATATCTAGACCCACAGCTGGATGAGACATAAGGGTGGACACTCTTGGGGCTGAGAGGTTTGGTGAGGTTGGGTGAGCAAACGCAGACCCTTTAAAGTAATACTGCATGGTACCCATCGCATGGGTCACAAATCTCCAGGTTCAAGGGCATATTCCTACATCGAAAACATGCATGAGAAACCCAGAAGATGGTACACCGTGTGATGGGGAAAGGTTTCTAAAACGCACCTCATTTCTCATCTCCTTGTGCCCGGGTTCGCTATTCCAGCCACTTTACTAGCAATCTCCCTACTTGGAGCATCAGCACCTTTAACCTCCTGTTCCGTACAGGTTGCAATTTGTCCTGAGGATGAACGGGAAGACGTGGAACCAATGAGAGACTAGCTCTTGGTGTTGGGACAGGCACAGGTCACTCTATTTTCCCATCAGGAAGAAGAATTAACCACAGGCTCAGCCTGCCCCCCGGATCAAGAACAGGGCCTGAAGCCATCCTGCGCTTTTGCGGCCATCTCCCAAAAACGCGAGTTGTAAAATGGAGGTTCAGGGCACTGCAATTCACAAACCTGCAGAGTTATAAATGATAACTCTCGTCCACAAATATATTGAGGGAAGGCAAAGAAGAGGATTTGAAATCAAGGCAGAATTGCAGGAAACAGATTTCAGGAGGTAGATTCGAATCGCCTTTAAAGCACATGAAAAGCGGCAAAACGTTGACAATGATGCACTTGGCCAAAAAGGGCGTATGCGTTTTTTCCTGAATATATTCAGGAAAAAACGCATACGCCCTTTTTGGCCAACCAAGCAACCTGGAAAGGCAAATCAGCGCTACAAAGAAGTCTCGCTTCCCATCGGTTAAAAGGGCCATGCTGAAAAAAGTGTCAAAACCAGAAATGCAGGACAGGCCATGGAGAAATGGGAGCCTTGCTACACTGATGGGCGGGATGTAAATTGCCAACAGCCACTCTGGAGAAGAGTACGGTGTGTCCTGAAACATCTAAAAAACACAGCTTAGAGAGCATAGGGCACTTCCACTCATGGGGGTGTAAATTGGGAAAATGAAAAATCAGCAAGACACAAGCACCCCAAAGTTTAGGGCTGCTCTGTTGACAAGGACCTCCACTTCATTCCACCTTCAATATCCCAGGAAAGAGAAAAATGGATAAAGAAGTTGTGGTCCTTATGTACACTGGAATATCACTCAGCCATGAAATCAATGTCATAAGGCTAGTAGCAGCATGACGAGTGGATTTAGGTACGACGATTCTAAGTGAAATAAGTCACACAGAAAAGGACACTTCTCATAAAGTATCACTGATAGAGGGAATGTAAAAACCGTTACACTTGAACTGAATTACAAAACAGAACAGAGTCACACATGCAGAAAACACACTATGGCTGCTTAACGGGAAAGGTGAGGTGGGGTGATACATAAAACAAGGGTTTCAAATTAGCTCAGATACCGTTCCATAAACCCAATATGTAATAGACAAGACCTACTCCTTGCTCAGAGAACTGGACTCAACACGCCCTATTCACCGCACAAGAATATATCTGACTAGTAATAATCTTAAAACCTACGTATTGATATCTCTCTGTTAGTGGGTCAAGTGGGTAAAAAGCGGCATAAACACAGCAGTGAAAAGCAGCTAAACCCCATTATAAAAATAAATTACTTTGAAAAACCCATGAAACAAAGACAGTGAAAGAGAGAGAAATTCTTACACAATGCGTTCAGGGGCTGTGATGCAACCTGGATTGACCATATCTAGACCCACAGCTGGATGAGTCATAAGGGTGGACACTCTTGGGGCTGAGAGGTTTGGTGAGGTTGGGTGAGCAAACGTAGACCCTTTAAATAATACTGCGTGGTACCCATCGCATGGGTCCCAAATCTCCAGGTTCAAGGGCATCTTCCTACATCGAAAACATGCATGAGATACCCAGAAGACGGTACACCGTGTGATGGGGAAAGGTTTCTAAAACGCACCTCATTTCTTATCTGCTTGTGCCCGGGTTCGCCATTCCAGCCACTTTACTAGCAATCTCCCTCCTTGGAGCATCAGCACCTTTAACCTCCTGTTCCGTACAGGTTGCAATTTGTACTGAGGATGAACGGGAAGACGTGGAACCAATGAAAGACTAGCTCTTGGTGTTGGGACAGGCACAGGTCACTCTATTTTCCCATCAGGAAGAAGAATTAACCACAGGCTCAGCCTGCCACCCGGAACCAGAACAGGGCCTGAAGACATCCTGCGCTTTTGCGGCCAGCTCCCTAAAAAGCGAGTTGTAAAATGGAGGTTCAGGGCACTGCAATTCACAAACCTGCAGACTTATAAATGATAACTCTCATCCACAAATATATTGAGGGAAGGCAAAGAAGAGGATTTGAAATCAAGGCAGAATTGCAGGAAACAGATTTCAGGAGGTAGATTCGAATTGCCTTTAAAGCACATGAAAAGCAGCAAAACGTTGACAATGATGCCCTTGGCCAAAAAGGGCGTATGCGTTTTTTCCTAAATATATTCAGGAAAAAACGCATACGCACTTTTTGGCCAACCAAGCAACCTGGAAAGGCAAATCAGCACTACAAAGATGTCTCGCTTCCCATCGGTCAAAAGGGCCATGCTGAAAAGAGTGTCAAAACCAGAAATGCAGGACAGGCCATGGAGAAATGGGAGCCTTGCTACACTGATGGGCGGGATGTAAATTGTCAACAGCCACTCTGGAGAAGTGTACGGTGAGTCCTGAAACGTCTAAAAAGCAAAGCTTAGAGAGCATAGGGCACTTCCACTCATGGGGGTATAAATTGGGAAAATGAAAAATCAGCAAGACACAAGCACCCCAAAGTTTAGGGCTGCTCTGTTGACAAGGACCTCCACTTCATTCCACCTTCAATATCCCAGGAAAGAGAAAAATGGATAAAGAAGTTGTGGTCCTTATGTACAATGTAATATCACTCAGCCATGAAATCAATTTCATAAGGCTAGTAGCAGCATGATGAGTGGATTTAGGTACGACGATTCTAAGTGAAATAAGTCACACAGAAAAGGACACTTCTCATAAGGTATCACTGATAGAGGGAATGTAAAAACCGTTACACTTGAACTGAATTACAAAACAGAACAGAGTCACACATGCAGAAAACACACTATGGCTGCTTAACGGGAAAGGTGAGGTGGGGTGATACATAAAACAAGGGTTTCAAATTAGCTCAGATACCGTTCCATAAACCCAATATGTAATAGACAAGACCTACTCCTTGCTCAGAGAACTGGACTCAACACGCCCTATTCACCGCACAAGAATATATCTGACTAGTAATAATCTTAAAACCTATGTATTCATATCTCTCTGTTAGTGTGTCAAGTGGGTGTAAAGCGGCATAAACACAGCAGTGAAAAGCAGCTAAACCCCATTATAAAAATAAATTACTTTGAAAAACCCATGAAACAAAGACAGTGAAAGAGAGAGAAATTCTTACACAATGCGTTCAGGGGCTGTGATGCAACCTGGATTGACCATATCTAGACCCACAGCTGGATGAGACATAAGGGTGGACACTCTTGGGGCTGAGAGGTTTGGTGAGGTTGGGTGAGCAAACGCAGACCCTTTAAAGTAATACTGCATGGTACCCATCGCATGGGTCACAAATCTCCAGGTTCAAGGGCATCTTCCTACATCGAAAACATGCATGAGAAACCCAGAAGATGGCACACCGTGTGATGGGGAAAGGTTTCTAAAACGCACCTCATTTCTCATCTCCTTGTGCCCGGGTTCGCTATTCCAGCCGCTTTACTAGCAATCTCCCTCCTTGGAGCATCAGCACCTTTAACCTCCTGTTCCGTACAGGTTGCAATTTGTCCTGAGGATGAACGGGAAGACGTGGAACCAATGAGAGACTAGCTCTTGGTGTTGGGACAGGCACAGGTCACTCTATTTTCCCATCAGGAAGAAGAATTAACCACAGGCTCAGCCTGCCACCCGGAACCAAAACAGGGCCTGAAGCCATCCTGCGCTATTGCGGCCAGCTCCCTAAAAATCGAGTTGTAAAATGGAGGTTCAGGGCACTGCAATTCACAAACCTGCAGACTTATAAATGATAACTCTCGTCCACAAATATATTGAGGGAAGGCAAAGAAGAGGATTTGAAATCAAGGCAGAATTGCAGGAAACAGATTTCAGGAGGTAGATTCGAATCGCCTTTAAAGCACATGAAAAGCGGCAAAACGTTGACAATGATGCCCTTGGCCAAAAAGGGCGTATGCGTTTTTTCCTGAATATATTCAGGAAAAAACGCATACGCCCTTTTTGGCCAACCAAGCAACCTGGAAAGGCAAATCAGCGCTACAAAGATGTCTCGCTTCCCATCGGTAAAAAAGGCCATGCTGAAAAAAGTGTCAAAACCAGAAATGCAGGACAGGCCATGGAGAAATGGGAGCCTTCCTACACTGATGGGCGGGATGTAAATTGACAACAGCCACTCTGGAGAAGCGTACGGTGAGTCCGGAAACATCTAAAAAACAAAGCTTAGAGAGCATGGGGCACTTCCACTCAGGGGTTATAAATTGGGAAAATGAAAAATCAGCAAGACACAAGCACCCCAAAGTTTAGGGCTGCTCTGTTGACAAGGACCTCCACTTCATTCCACCTTCAATATCCCAGGAAAGAGAAAAATCGATAAAGAAGTTGTGGTCCTTATGTACAATGGAATATCACTCAGCCATGAAATCAATGTCATAAGGCTAGTAGCAGCATGATGAGTGGATTTAGGTACGACGATTCTAAGTGAAATAAGTCACACAGAAAAGGACACTTCTCATAAGGTATCACTGATAGAGGGAATGTAAAAACCGTTACACTTGAACTGAATTACAAAACAGAACAGAGTCACACATGCAGAAAACACACTATGGCTGCTTAACGGGAAAGGTGAGGTGGGGTGATACATAAAACAAGGGTTTCAAATTAGCTCAGATACCGTTCCATAAACCCAATATGTAATAGACAAGACCTACTCCTTGCTCAGAGAACTGGACTCAACACGCCCTATTCACCGCACAAGAATATATCTGACTAGTAATAATCTTAAAACCTATGTATTGATATCTCTCTGTTAGTGTGTCAAGTGGGTAAAAAGCGGCATAAACACAGCAGTGAAAAGCAGCTAAACCCCATTATAAAAATAAATTACTTTGAAAAACCCATGAAACAAAGACAGTGAAAGAGAGAGAAATTCTTACACAATGCGTTCAGGGGCTGTGATGCAACCTGGATTGACCATATCTAGACCCACAGCTGGATGAGACATAAGGGTGGACACTGTTGCGGCTGAGAGGTTTGGTGAGGTTGGGTGAGCAAACGCAGACCCTTTAAAGTAATACTGCGTGGTACCCATCGCATGGGTCCCAAATCTCCAGGTTGAAGGGCATCTTCCTACATCGTAAACATGCATGAGATACCCAGAAGATGGTACACCGTGTGATGGGGAAAGGTTTCTAAAACGCACCTCATTTCTCATCTGCCTGTGCCCGGGTTTGCCATTCCAGCCACTTTACTAGCAATCTCCCTCCTTGGAGCATCATCACTTTTAACCTCCTGTTCCGTACAGGTTGCAATTTGTCCTGAGGATGAACGGGAAGACGTGGAACCAATGAGAGACTAGCTCTTGGTGTTGGGACAGGCACAGGTCACTCTATTTTCCCATCAGGAAGAAGAATTAACCACAGGCTCAGCCTGCCACCCGGAACCAAAACAGGGCCTGAAGCCATCCTGCGCTATTGCGGCCAGCTCCCTAAAAAGCGAGTTGTAAAATGGAGGTTCAGGGCACTGCAATTCACAAACCTGCAGACTTATAAATGATAACTCTCGTCCACAAATATATTGAGGGAAGGCAAAGAAGAGGATTTGAAATCAAGGCAGAATTGCAGGAAACAGATTTCAGGAGGTATATTCGAATCGCCTTTAAAGCACATGAAAAGCGGCAAAACGTTGACAATGATGCCCTTGGCCAAAAAGGGCGTATGCGTTTTTTCCGGAATATATTCAGGAAAAAACGCATACGCCCTTTTTGGCCAACCAAGCAACCTGGAAAGGCAAATCAGCGCTACAAAGAAGTCTCGCTTCCCATCGGTTAAAAGGGCCATGCTGAAAAAAGTGTCAAAACCGGAAATGCAGGACAGGCCATGGAGAAATGGGAGCCTTGCTACACTGATGGGCGGGATGTAAATTGCCAACAGCCACTCTGGAGAAGAGTACGGTGTGTCCTGAAACATCTAAAAAACACAGCTTAGAGAGCATAGGGCACTTCCACTCATGGGGGTATAAATTGGGAAAATGAAAAATCAGCAAGACACAAGCACCCCAAAGTTTAGGGCTGCTCTGTTGACAAGGACCTCCACTTCATTCCACCTTCAATATCCCAGGAAAGAGAAAAATCGATAAAGAAGTTGTGGTCCTTATGTACAATGGAATATCACTCAGCCATGAAATCAATGTCCTAAGGCTAGTAGTAGCATGATGAGTGGATTTAGGTACGACGATTCTAAGTGAAATAAGTCACACAGAAAAGGACACTTCTCATAAGGTATCACTGATAGAGGGAATGTAAAAACCGTTACACTTGAACTGAATTACAAAACAGAACAGAGTCACACATGCAGAAAATACACTATGGCTGCTTAACGGGAAAGGTGAGGTGGGGTGATACATAAAACAAGGGTTTCAAATTAGCTCAGATACCATTCCATAAACCCAATATGTAATAGACAAGACCTACTCCTTGCTCAGAGAACTGGACTCAACACGCCCTATTCACCGCACAAGAATATATCTGACTAGTAATAATCTTAAAACCTATGTATTCATATCTCTCTGTTAGTGTGCCAAGTGGGTGTAAAGCGGCATAAACACAGCAGTGAAAAGCAGCTAAACCCCATTATAAAAATAAATTACTTTGAAAAACCCATGAAACAAAGACAGTGAAAGAGAGAGAAATTCTTACACAATGTGTTCAGGGGCTGTGATGCAACCTGGATTGACCATATCTAGACCCACAGCTGGATGAGACATAAGGGTGGACACTCTTGGGGCTGAGAGGTTTGGTGAGGTTGGGTGAGCAAACGCAGACCCTTTAAAGTAATACTGCATGGTACCCATCGCATGGGTCACAAATCTCCAGGTTCAAGGGCATCTTCCTACATCGAAAACATGCATGAGAAACCCAGAAGATGGTACACCGTGTGATGGGGAAAGGTTTCTAAAACGCACCTCATTTCTCATCTCCTTGTGCCCGGGTTCGCTATTCCAGCCGCTTTACTAGCAATCTCCCTACTTGGAGCATCAGCACCTTTAACCTCCTGTTCCGTACAGGTTGCAATTTGTCCTGAGGATGAACGGAAAGACGTGGAACCAATGAGAGACTAGCTCTTGGTGTTGGGACAGGCACAGGTCACTCTATTTTCCCATCAGGAAGAAGAATTAACCACAGGCTCAGCCTGCCCCCCGGATCAAGAACAGGGCCTGAAGCCATCCTGCGCTTTTGCGGCCATCTCCCAAAAACGCGAGTTGTAAAATGGAGGTTCAGGGCACTGCAATTCACAAACCTGCAGAGTTATAAATGATAACTCTCGTCCACAAATATATTGAGGGAAGGCAAAGAAGAGGATTTGAAATCAAGGCAGAATTGCAGGAAACAGATTTCAGGAGGTAGATTCGAATCGCCTTTAAAGCACATGAAAAGCGGCAAAACGTTGACAATGATGCACTTGGCCAAAAAGGGCGTATGCGTTTTTTCCTGAATATATTAAGGAAAAAACGCATACGCCCTTTTTGGCCAACCAAGCAACCTGGAAAGGCAAATCAGCGCTACAAAGATGTCTCGCTTCCCATCGGTCAAAAGGGCCATGCTGAAAAAGGTGTCAAAACCAGAAATGCAGGACAGGCCATGGAAAAATGGGAGCCTTGCTACACTGATGGGCAGGATGTAAATTGTCAACAGCCACTCTGGAGAAGTGTACGGTGAGTCCTGAAACGTCTAAAAAGCAAAGCTTAGAGAGCATAGGGCACTTCCACTCATGGGGGTATAAATTGGGAAAATGAAAAATCAGCAAGACACAAGCACCCCAAAGTTTAGGGCTGCTCTGTTGACAAGGACCTCCACTTCATTCCACCTTCAATATCCCAGGAAAGAGAAAAATGGATAAAGAAGTTGTGGTCCTTATGTACAATGGAATATCACTCAGCCATGAAATCAATGTCATAAGGCTAGTAGCAGCATGATGAGTGGATTTAGGTACGACGATTCTAAGTGAAATAAGTCACACAGAAAAGGACACTTCTCATAAGGTATCACTGATAGAGGGAATGTAAAAACCGTTACACTTGAACTGAATTACAAAACAGAACAGAGTCACACATGCAGAAAACACACTATGGCTGCTTAACGGGAAAGGTGAGGTGGGGTGATACATAAAACAAGGGTTTCAAATTAGCTCAGATACCGTTCCATAAAACCAATATGTAATAGACAAGACCTACTCCTTGCTCAGAGAACTGGACTCAACACGCCCTATTCACCGCACAAGAATATATCTGACTAGTAATAATCTTAAAACCTATGTATTGATATCTCTCTGTTAGTGTGTCAAGTGGGTGTAAAGCGGCATAAACACAGCAGTGAAAAGCAGCTAAACCCCATTATAAAAATAAATTACTTTGAAAAACCCGTGAAACAAAGACAGTGAAAGAGAGAGAAATTCTTACACAATGCGTTCAGGGGCTGTGATGCAACCTGGATTGACCATATCTAGACCCACAGCTGGATGAGACATAAGGGTGGACACTCTTGGGGCTGAGAGGTTTGGTGAGGTTGGGTGAGCAAACGCAGACCCTTTAAAGTAATACTGCGTGGTACCGATCGCATGGGTCCCAAATCTCCAGGTTCAAGGGCATCTTCCTACATTGAAAACATGCATGAGATACCCAGAAGATGGTACACCGTGTGATGGGGAAAGGTTTCTAAAACGCACCTCATTTCTCATCTGCTTGTGCCCGGGTTCGCCATTCCAGCCACTTTACTAGCAATCTCCCTCCTTGGAGCATCAGCACCTTTAACCTCCTGTTCCGTACAGGTTGCAATTTGTACTGAGGATGAACGGGAAGACGTGGAACCAATGAAAGACTAGCTCTTGGTGTTGGGACAGGCACAGGTCACTCTATTTTCCCATCAGGAAGAAGAATTAACCACAGGCTCAGCCTGCCCCCCGGAACCAGAACAGGGCCTGAAGCCATCCTGCGCTTTTGCGGCCAGCTCCCTAAAAAGCGAGTTGTAAATTGGAGGTTCAGGGCACTGCAATTCACAAACCTGCAGAGTTATAAATGATAACTCTCATCCACAAATATATTGAGGGAAGGCAAAGAAGAGGATTTGAAATCAAGGCAGAATTGCAGGAAACAGATTTCAGGAGGTAGATTCGAATCGCCTTTAAAGCACATGAAAAGCGGCAAAACGTTGACAATGATGCCCTTGGCCAAAAAGGGCGTATGCGTTTTTTCCTGAATATATTCAGGAAAAAACGCATACGCCCTTTTTGGCCAACCAAGCAACCTGGAAAGGCAAATCAGCGCTACAAAGATGTCTCGCTTCCCATCGGTTAAAAAGGCCATGCTGAAAAAAGTGTCAAAACCAGAAATGCAGGACAGGCCATGGAGAAATGGGAGCCTTGCTACACTGATGGGCGGGATGTAAATTGCCAACAGCCACTCTGGAGAAGCGTACGGTGAGTCCTGAAACATCTAAAAAACAAAGCTTAGAGAGCATAGGGCACTTCCACTCATGGGGTTATAAATTGGGAAAATTAAAAATCAGCAAGACACAAGCACCCCAAAGTTTAGGGCTGCTCTGTTGACAAGGACCTCCACTTCATTCCACCTTCAATATCCCAGGAAAGAGAAAAATGGATAAAGAAGTTGTGGTCCTTATGTACAATGGAATATCACTCAGCCGTGAAATCAATGTCATAAGGCTAGTAGCAGCATGATGAGTGGATTTAGGTACGACGACTCTAAGTGAAATAAGTCACACAGAAAAGGACACTTCTCATAAGGTATCACTGATAGAGGGAATGTAAAAACCGTTACACTTGAACTGAATTACAAAACAGAACAGAGTCACACATGCAGAAAACACACTATGGCTGCTTAACGGGAAAGGTGAGGTGGGGTGATACATAAAACAAGGGTTTCAAATTAGCTCAGATACCCTTCCATAAACCCAATATGTAATAGACAAGACCTACTCCTTGCTCAGAGAACTGGACTCAACACGCCCTATTCACCGCACAAGAATACATCTGACTAGTAATAATCTTAAAACCTATGTACTGATATCTCTCTGTTAGTGTGTCAAGTGGGTAAAAAGCGGCATAAACACAGCAGTGAAAAGCAGTTAAACCCCATTATAAAAATAAATTACTTTGAAAAACCCATGAAACAAAGACAGTGAAAGAGAGAGAAATTCTTACACAATGCGTTCAGGGGCTGTGATGCAACCTGGATTGACCATATCTAGACCCACAGCTGGATGAGACATAAGGGTGGACACTGTTGCGGCTGAGAGGTTTGGTGAGGTTGGGTGAGCAAACGCAGACCCTTTAAAGTAATACTGCGTGGTACCCATCGCATGGGTCCCAAATCTCCAGGTTCAACGTCATCTTCCTACATCGAAAACATGCATGAGATACCCAGAAGATGGTACACCGTGTGATGGGGAAAGGTTTCTAAAACGCACCTCATTTCTCATCTGCTTGTGCCCGGGTTCGCCATTCCAGCCACTTTACTAGCAATCTCCCTCCTTGGAGCATCAGCACCTTTAACCTCCTCTTCCGTACAGGTTGCAATTTGTCCTGAGAATGAACTGGAAGACGTGGAACCAATGAGAGACTAGCTCTTGGTGTTGGGACAGGCACAGGTCACTCTATTTTCCCATCAGGAAGAAGAATTAACCACAGGCTCAGCCTGCCACTCGGAACCAGAACAGGGCCTGAAGCCAGCCGGTGCTATTGCGGCCAGCTCCCTAAAAAGCGAGTTGTAAAATGGAGGTTCAGGGCACTGCAATTCACAAACCTGCAGACTTATAAATGATAACTCTCGTCCACAAATATATTGAGGGAAGGCAAAGAAGAGTATTTGAAATCAAGGCAGAATTGCAGGAAACAGATTTCAGGAGGTAGATTCGAATCGCCTTTAAAGCACATGAAATGCGGCAAAACGTTGGCAATGATGCCCTTGGCCAAAAAGGGCGTATGCGTTTTTTCCTGAATATATTCAGGAAAAAACGCATACGCCCTTTTTGGCCAACCAAGCAACCTGGAAAGGCAAATCAGCGCTACAAAGATGTCTCGCTTCCCATCGGTCAAAAGGGCCATGCTGAAAAAAGTGTCAAAACCAGAAATGCAGGACAGGCCATGGAGAAATGGGAGCCTTGCTACACTGATGGGCGGGATGTAAATTGTCAACAGCCACTCTGGAGAAGTGTACGGTGAGTCCTGAAACATCTAAAAAACAAAGCTTAGAGAGCATAGGGCACTTCCACTCATGGGGTTATAAATTGGGAAAATTAAAAATCAGCAAGACACAAGCACCCCAAAGTTTAGGGCTGCTCTGTTGACAAGGACCTCCACTTCATTCCACTTTCAATATCCCAGGAAAGAGAAAAATGGATAAAGAAGTTGTGGTCCTTATGTACAATGGAATATCACTCAGCCGTGAAATCAATGTCATAAGGCTAGTAGCAGCATGATGAGTGGATTTAGGTACGACGACTCTAAGTGAAATAAGTCACACAGAAAAGGACACTTCTCATAAGGTATCACTTATAGAGGGAATGTAAAAACCGTTACACTTGAACTGAATTACAAAACAGAACAGAGTCACACATGCAGAAAACACACTATGGCTGCTTAACGGGAAAGGTGAGGTGGGGTGATACATAAAACAAGGGTTTCAAATTAGCTCAGATACCATTCCATAAACCCAATATGTAATAGACAAGACCTACTCCTTGCTCAGAGAACTGGACTCAACACGCCCTATTCACCGCACAAGAATATATCTGACTAGTAATAATCTTAAAACCTATGTACTGATATGTCTCTGTTAGTGTGTCAAGTGGGTAAAAAGCGGCATAAACACAGCAGTGAAAAGCAGCTAAACCCCATTATAAAAATAAATTACTTTGAAAAACCCATGAAACAAAGACAGTGAAAGAGAGAGAAATTCTTACACAATGCGTTCAGGGGCTGTGATGCAACCTGGATTGACCATATCTAGACCCACAGCTGGATGAGACATAAGGGTGGACTTTGTTGCGGCTGAGAGGTTTGGTGAGGTTGGGTGAGCAAACGCAGACCCTTTAAAGTAATACTGCGTGGTACCCATCGCATGGGTCCCAAATCTCCAGGTTCCAGGGCATCTTCCTACATCGAAAACATGCATGAGATACCCAGAAGATGGTACACCGTGTGATGGGGAAAGGTTTCTAAAACGCACCTCATTTCTCATCTGCTTGTGCCCGGGTTCGCCATTCCAGCCACTTAACTAGCAATCTCCCTCCTTGGAGCATCAGCACCTTTAACCTCCTGTTCCGTACAGGTTGCAATTTGTACTGAGGATGAACGGGAAGACGTGGAACCAATGAAAGACTAGCTCTTGGTGTTGGGACAGGCACAGGTCACTCTATTTTCCCATCAGGAAGAAGAATTAACCACAGGCTCAGCCTGCCCCCCGTAACCAGAACAGGGCCTGAAGCCATCCTGCGCTTTTGCGGCCAGCTCCCTAAAAAGCGAGTTGTAAAATGGAGGTTCAGGGCACTGCAATTCACAAACCTGCAGAGTTATAAATGATAACTCTCATCCACAAATATATTGAGGGAAGGCAAAGAAGAGGATTTGAAATCAAGGCAGAATTGCAGGAAACAGATTTCAGGAGGTAGATTCGAATCGCCTTTAAAGCACATGAAAAGCGGCAAAACGTTGACAATGATGCCCTTGGCCAAAAAGGGCGTATGCGTTTTTTCCTGAATATATTAAGGAAAAAACGCATACGCCCTTTTTGGCCAACCAAGCAACCTGGAAAGGCAAATCAGCGCTACAAAGATGTCTCGCTTCCCATCGGTCAAAAGGGCCATGCTGAAAAAAGTGTCAAAACCAGAAATGCAGGACAGGCCATGGAGAAATGGGAGCCTTGCTACACTGATGGGCGGGATGTAAATTGTCAACAGCCACTCTGGAGAAGTGTACGGTGAGTCCGGAAACGTCTAAAAAGCAAAGCTTAGGGAGCATAGGGCACTTCCACTCATGGGGGTATAAATTGGGAAAATTAAAAATCAGCAAGACACAAGCACCCCAAAGTATAGGGCTGCTCTGTTGACAAGGACCTCCACTTCATTCCACCTTCAATATCCCAGGAAAGAGAAAAATGGATAAAGAAGTTGTGGTCCTTATGTACAATGGAATATCACTCAGCCATGAAATCAATGTCATAAGGCTAGTAGCAGCATGATGAGTGGATTTAGGTACGACGATTCTAAGTGAAATAAGTCACACAGAAAAGGACACTTCTCATAAGGTATCACTGATAGAGGGAATGTAAAAACCGTTACACTTGAACTGAATTACAAAACAGAACAGAGTCACACATGCAGAAAACACACTATGGCTGCTTAACGGGAAAGGTGAGGTGGGGTGATACATAAAACAAGGGTTTCAAATTAGCTCAGATACTGTTCCATAAAACCAATATGTAATAGACAAGACCTACTCCTTGCTCAGAGAACTGGACTCAACACGCCCTATTCACCGCACAAGAATATATCTGACTAGTAATAATCTTAAAACCTATGTATTGATATCTCTCTGTTAGTGTGTCAAGTGGGTGTAAAGCGGCATAAACACAGCAGTGAAAAGCAGCTAAACCCCATTATAAAAATAAATTACTTTGAAAAACCCGTGAAACAAAGACAGTGAAAGAGAGCGAAATTCTTACACAATGCGTTCAGGGGCTGTGATGCAACCTGGATTGACCATATCTAGACCCACAGCTGGATGAGACATAAGGGTGGACACTCTTGGGGCTGAGAGGTTTGGTGAGGTTGGGTGAGCAAACGCAGACCCTTTAAAGTAATACTGCGTGGTACCGATCGCATGGGTCCCAAATCTCCAGGTTCAAGGGCATCTTCCTACATCGAAAACATGCATGAGATACCCAGAAGATGGTACACCGTGTGATGGGGAAAGGTTTCTAAAACGCACCTCATTTCTCATCTGCTTGTGCCCGGGTTCGCCATTCCAGCCACTTTACTAGCAATCTCCCTCCTTGGAGCATCAGCACCTTTAACCTCCTGTTCCGTACAGGTTGCAATTTGTACTGAGGATGAACGGGAAGACGTGGAACCAATGAAAGACTAGCTCTTGGTGTTGGGACAGGCACAGGTCACTCTATTTTCCCATCAGGAAGAAGAATTAACCACAGGCTCAGCCTGCCCCCCGGAACCAGAACAGGGCCTGAAGCCATCCTGCGCTTTTGCGGCCAGCTCCCTAAAAAGCGAGTTGTAAATTGGAGGTTCAGGGCACTGCAATTCACAAACCTGCAGAGTTATAAATGATAACTCTCATCCACAAATATATTGAGGGAAGGCAAAGAAGAGGATTTGAAATCAAGGCAGAATTGCAGGAAACAGATTTCAGGAGGTAGATTCGAATCCCCTTTAAAGCACATGAAAAGCGGCAAAACGTTGACAATGATGCCCTTGGCCAAAAAGGGCGTATGCGTTTTTTCCTGAATATATTCAGGAAAAAACGCATACGCCCTTTTTGGCCAACCAAGCAACCTGGAAAGGCAAATCAGCGCTACAAAGATGTCTCGCTTCCCATTGGTCAAAAGGGCCATGCTGAAAAAAGTGTCAAAACCAGAAATGCAGGACAGGCCATGGAGAAATGGGAGCCTTGCTACACTGATGGGCGGGATGTAAATTGTCAACAGCCACTCTGGAGAAGTGTACGGTGAGTCCTGAAACGTCTAAAAAGCAAAGCTTAGAGAGCATAGGGCACTTCCACTCATGGGGGTATAAATTGGGAAAATTAAAAATCAGCAAGACACAAGCACCCCAAAGTTTAGGGCTGCTCTGTTGACAAGGACCTCCACTTCATTCCACCTTCAATATCCCAGGAAAGAGAAAAATGGATAAAGAAGTTGTGGTCCTTATGTACAATGGAATATCACTCAGCCGTGAAATCAATGTCATAAGGCTAGTAGCAGCATGATGAGTGGATTTAGGTACGACGACTCTAAGTGAAATAAGTCACACAGCAAAGGACACTTCTCATAAGGTATCACTTATAGAGGGAATGTAAAAACCGTTACACTTGAACTGAATTACAAAACAGAACAGAGTCACACATGCAGAAAACACACTATGGCTGCTTAACGGGAAAGGTGAGGTGGGGTGATACATAAAACAAGGGTTTCAAATTAGCTCAGATACCGTTCCATAAACCCAATATGTAATAGACAAGACCTACTCCTTGCTCAGAGAACTGGACTCAACACGCCCTATTCACCGCACACGAATATATCTGACTAGTAATAATCTTAAAACCTATGTATTGATATGTCTCTGTTAGTGTGTCAAGTGGGTAAAAAGCGGCATAAACACAGCAGTGAAAAGCAGCTAAACCCCATTATAAAAATAAATTACTTTGAAAAACCCATGAAACAAAGACAGTGAAAGAGAGAGAAATTCTTACACAATGCGTTCAGGGGCTGTGATGCAACCTGGATTGACCATATCTAGACCCACAGCTGGATGAGACATAAGGGTGGACACTGTTGCGGCTGAGAGGTTTGGTGAGGTTGGGTGAGCAAACGCAGACCCTTTAAAGTAATACTGCGTGGTACCCATCGCATGGGTCCCAAATCTCCAGGTTCAAGGTCATCTTCCTACATCGAAAACATGCATGAGATACCCAGAAGATGGTACACCGTGTGATGGGGAAAGGTTTCTAAAACGCACCTCATTTCTCATCTGCTTGTGCCCGCGTTCGCCATTCCAGCCGCTTTACTAGCAATCTCCCTCCTTGGAGCATCAGCACCTTTAACCTCCTGTTCCGTACAGGTTGCAATTTGTACTGAGGATGAACGGGAAGACGTGGAACCAATGAAAGACTAGCTCTTGGTGTTGGGACAGGCACAGGTCACTCTATTTTCCCATCAGGAAGAAGAATTAACCACAGGCTCAGCCTGCCCCCCGGAACCAGAACAGGGCCTGAAGCCATCCTGCACTTTTGCGGCCAGCTCCCTAAAAAGCGAGTTGTAAAATGGAGGTTCAGGGCACTGCAATTCACAAACCTGCAGACTTATAAATGATAACTCTCATCCACAAATATATTGAGGGAAGGCAAAGAAGAGGATTTGAAATCAAGGCAGAATTGCAGGAAACAGATTTCAGGAGGTAGATTCGAATCGCCTTTAAAGCACATGAAAAGCGGCAAAACGTTGACAATGATGCCCTTGGCCAAAAAGGGCGTATGCGTTTTTTCCTGAATATATTAAGGAAAAAACGCATACGCCCTTTTTGGCCAACCAAGCAACCTGGAAAGGCAAATCAGCGCTACAAAGATGTCTCGCTTCCCATCGGTCAAAAGGGCCATGCTGAAAAAAGTGTCAACACCAGAAATGCAGGACAGGCCATGGAGAAATGGGAGCCTTGCTACACTGATGGGCGGGATGTAAATTGCCAACAGCCACTCTGGAGAAAAGTACGGTGTGTCCTGAAACATCTAAAAAACACAGCTTAGAGAGCATAGGGCACTTCCACTCATGGGGGTATAAATTGGGAAAATTAAAAATCAGCAAGACACAAGCACCCCAAAGTTTAGGACTGCTCTGTTGACAAGGACCTCCACTTCATTCCACCTTCAATATCCCAGGAAAGAGAAAAATGGATAAAGAAGTTGTGGTCCTTATGTACAATGGAATATCACTCAGCCATGAAATCAATGTCATAAGGCTAGTAGCAGCATGATGAGTGGATTTAGGTACGACGATTCTAAGTGAAATAAGGCACACAGAAAAGGACACTTCTCATAAGGTATCACTTATAGAGGGAATGTAAAAACCGTTACACTTGAACTGAATTACAAAACAGAACAGAGTCACACATGCAGAAAATACACTATGGCTGCTTAACGGGAAAGGTGAGGTGGGGTGATACATAAAACAAGGGTTTCAAATTAGCTCAGATACCGTTCCATAAACCCAATATGTAATAGACAAGACCTACTCCTTGCTCAGAGAACTGGACTCAACACGCCCTATTCACCGCACAAGAATATATCTGACTAGTAATAATCTTAAAACCTATGTATTGATATCTCTCTGTTAGTGTGTCAAGTGGGTAAAAAGCGGCATAAACACAACAGTGAAAAGCAGCTAAACCCCATTATAAAAATAAATTACTTTGAAAAACCCATGAAACAAAGACAGTGAAAGAGAGAGAAATTCTTACAGAATGCGTTCAGGGGCTGTGATGCAACCTGGATTGACCATATCTAGACCCACAGCTGGATGAGTCATAAGGGTGGACACTCTTGGGGCTGAGAGGTTTGGTGAGGTTGGGTGAGCAAACGCAGACCCTTTAAAGTAATACTGCATGGTGCCCATCGCATGGGTCCCAAATCTCCAGGTTCAAGGGCATCTTCCTACATCGAAAACATGCATGAGAAACCCAGAAGATGGTACACTGTGTGATGGGGAAAGGTTTCTAAAACGCACCTCATTTCTCATCTGCTTGTGCTCGGGTTCGCGATTCCAGCCACTTTACTAGCAATCTCCCTCCTTGGAGCATCACCACGTTTAACCTCCTGTTCCGTACAGGTTGATATTTGTCCTGAGGATGAACGGGAAGACGTGGAACCAATGAAAGACTAGCTCTTGGTGTTGGGACAGGCACAGGTCACTCTATTTTCCCATCAGGAAGAAGAATTAACCACAGGCTCAGCCTGCCCCCCGGAACAAGAACAGGGCCTGAAGCCATCCTGCGCTTTTGCGGGCATCTCCCAAAAACGCGAGTTGTAAAATGGAGGTTCAGGGCACTGCAATTCACAAACCTGCAGAGTTATAAATGATAACTCTCGTCCACAAATATATTGAGGGAAGGCAAAGAAGAGGATTTGAAATCAAGGCAGAATTGCAGGAAACAGATTTCAGGAGGTAGATTCGAATCGCCTTTAAAGCACATGAAAAGCGGCAAAACGTTGACAATGATGCCCTTGGCCAAAAAGGGCGTATGCGTTTTTTCCTGAATATATTCAGGAAAAAACGCATACGCCCTTTTTGGCCAACCAAGCAACCTGGAAAGGCAAATCAGCGCTACAAAGATGTCTCGCTTCCCATCGGTCAAAAGGGCCATGCTGAAAAAAGTGTCAAAACCAGAAATGCAGGACAGGCCATGGAAAAATGGCAGCCTTGCTACACTGATGGGCAGGATGTAAATTGTCAACAGCCACTCTGGAGAAGTGTACGGTGAGTCCTGAAACGTCTAAAAAGCAAAGCTTAGAGAGCATAGGGCACTTCCACTCATGGGGGTATAAATTGGGAAAATGAAAAATCAGCAAGACACAAGCACCCCAAAGTTTAGGGCTGCTCTGTTGACAAGGACCTCCACTTCATTCCACCTTCAATATCCCAGGAAAGAGAAAAATGGATAAAGAAGTTGTGGTCCTTATGTACAATGGAATATCACTCAGCCATGAAATCAATGTCATAAGGCTAGTAGCAGCATGATGAGTGGATTTAGGTACGACGATTCTAAGTGAAATAAGTCACACAGAAAAGGACACTTCTCATAAGGTATCACTGATAAAGGGAATGTAAAAACCGTTACACTTGAACTGAATTACAAAACAGAACAGAGTCACACATGCAGAAAACACACTATGGCTACTTAACGGGAAAGGTGAGGTGGGGTGATACATAAAACAAGGGTTTCAAATTAGCTCAGATACCGTTCCATAAACCCAATATGTAATAGACTAGACCTACTCCTTGCTCAGAGAACTGGACTCAACACGCCCTATTCACCGCACAAGAATATATCTGACTAGTAATAATCTTAAAACCTATGTATTGATATCTCTCTGTTAGTGGGTCAAGTGGGTAAAAAGCGGCATAAACACAGCAGTGAAAAGCAGCTAAACCCCATTATAAAAATAAATTACTTTGAAAAACCCATGAAACAAAGACAGTGAAAGAGAGAGAAATTCTTACACAATGCGTTCAGGGGCTGTGATGCAACCTGGATTGACCATATCTAGACCCACAGCTGGATGAGACATAAGGGTGGACACTGTTGCGGCTGAGAGGTTTGGTGAGGTTGGGTGAGCAAACGCAGACCCTTTAAAGTAATACTGCGTGGTACCCATCGCATGGGTCCCAAATCTCCAGGTTCAAGGGCATCTTCCTACATCGAAAACATGCATGAGAAACCCAGAAGATGGTACACCGTGTGATGTGGAAAGGTTTCTAAAACGCACCTCATTTCTCATCTCCTTGTGCCCGGGTGCGCTATTCCAGCCGCTTTACTAGCAATCTCCCTACTTGGAGCATCAGCACCTTTAACCTCCTGTTCCGTACAGGTTGCAATTTGTACTGAGGATGAACGGGAAGACGTGGAACCAATGAAAGACTAGCTCTTGGTGTTGGGACAGGCACAGGTCACTCTATTTTCCCATCAGGAAGAAGAATTAACCACAGGCTCAGCCTGCCCCCCGGAACAAGAAGAGGGCCTGAAGCCATCCTGCGCTTTTGCGGCCATCTCCCAAAAACGCGAGTTGTAAAATGGAGGTTCAGGGCACTGCAATTCACAAACCTGCAGAGTTATAAATGATAACTCTCGTCCACAAATATATTGAGGGAAGGCAAAGAAGAGGATTTGAAATCAAGGCAGAATTGCAGGAAACAGATTTCAGGAGGTAGATTCGAATCGCCTTTAAAGCACATGAAAAGCGGCAAAACGTTGACAATGATGCCCTTGGCCAAAAAGGGCGTATGCGTTTTTTCCTGAATATATTCAGGAAAAAACGCATACGCCCTTTTTGGCCAACCAAGCAACCTGGAAAGGCAAATCAGCGCTACAAAGATGTCTCGCTTCCCATCGGTCAAAAGGGCCATGCTGAAAAAAGTGTCAACACCAGAAATGCAGGACAGGCCATGGAGAAATGGGAGCCTTGCTACACTGATGGGCGGGATGTAAATTGTCAACAGCCACTCTGGAGAAGTGTACGGTGAGTCCTGAAACGTCTAAAAAGCAAAGCTTAGAGAGCATAGGGCACTTCCACTCATGGGGGTATAAATTGGGAAAATTAAAAATCAGCAAGACACAAGCACCCCAAAGTTTAGGGCTGCTCTGTTGACAAGGACCTCCACTTCATTCCACCTTCAATATCCCAGGAAAGAGAAAAATGGATAAAGAAGTTGTGGTCCTTATGTACAATGGAATATCACTCAGCCGTGAAATCAATGTCATAAGGCTAGTAGCAGCATGATGAGTGGATTTAGGTACGACGACTCTAAGTGAAATAAGTCACACAGAAAAGGACACTTCTCATAAGGTATCACTGATAGAGGGAATGTAGAAACCGTTACACTTGAACTGAATTACAAAACAGAACAGAGTCACACATGCAGAAAACACACTATGGCTGCTTAACGGGAAAGGTGCGGTGGGGTGATACATAAAACAAGGGTTTCAAATTAGCTCAGATACCGTTCCATAAAACCAATATGTAATAGACTAGACCTACTCCTTGCTCAGAGAACTGGACTCAACACGCCCTATTCACCGCACAAGAATATATCTGACTAGTAATAATCTTAAAACCTATGTATTGATATCTCTCTGTTAGTGGGTCAAGTGGGTAAAAAGCGGCATAAACACAGCAGTGAAAAGCAGCTAAACCCCATTATAAAAATAAATTACTTTGAAAAACCCATGAAACAAAGACAGTGAAAGAGAGCGAAATTCTTACACAATGCGTTCAGGGGCTGTGATGCAACCTGTATTGACCATATCTAGACCCACAGCTGGATGAGACCTAAGGGTGGACACTGTTGCGGCTGAGAGGTTTGGTGAGGTTGGGTGAGCAAACGCAGACCCTTTAAATAATACTGCGTGGTACCCATCGCATGGGTCCCAAATCTCCAGGTTCAAGGGCATCTTCCTACATCGAAAACATGCATGAGATACCCAGAAGATGGTACACCGTGTGATGGGGAAAGGTTTCTAAAACGCACCTCATTTCTCATCTGCTTGTGCCCGGGTTCGCCATTCCAGCCACTTTACTAGCAATCTCCCTCCTTGGAGCATCAGCACCTTTAACCTCCTGTTCCGTACAGGTTGCAATTTGTACTGAGGATGAACGGGAAGACGTGGAACCAATGAAAGACTAGCTCTTGGTGTTGGGACAGGCACAGGTCACTCTATTTTCCCATCAGGAAGAAGAATTAACCACAGGCTCAGCCTGCCCCCCGGAACCAGAACAGGGCCTGAAGCCATCCTGCGCTTTTGCGGCCAGCTCCCTAAAAAGCGAGTTGTAAAATGGACGTTCAGGGCACTGCAATTCACAAACCTGCAGAGTTATAAATGATAACTCTCGTCCACAAATATATTGAGGGAAGGCAAAGAAGAGGATTTGAAATCAAGGCAGAATTGCAGGAAACAGATTTCAGGAGGTAGATTCGAATCGCCTTTAAAGCACATGAAAAGCGGCAAAACGTTGACAATGATGCCCTTGGCCAAAAAGGGCGTATGCGTTTTTTCCTGAATATATTCAGGAAAAAACGCATACGCCCTTTTTGGCCAACCAAGCAACCTGGAAAGGCAAATCAGCGCTACAAAGATGTCTCGCTTCCCATCGGTCAAAAGGGCCATGCTGAAAAAAGTGTCAAAACCAGAAATGCAGGACAGGCCATGGAAAAATGGCAGCCTTGCTACACTGATGGGCAGGATGTAAATTGTCAACAGCCACTCTGGAGAAGTGTACGGTGAGTCCTGAAACGTCTAAAAAGCAAAGCTTAGAGAGCATAGGGCACTTCCACTCATGGGGGTATAAATTGGGAAAATGAAAAATCAGCAAGACACAAGCACCCCAAAGTTTAGGGCTGCTCTGTTGACAAGGACCTCCACTTCATTCCACCTTCAATATCCCAGGAAAGAGAAAAATGGATAAAGAAGTTGTGGTCCTTATGTACAATGGAATATCACTCAGCCATGAAATCAATGTCATAAGGCTAGTAGCAGCATGATGAGTGGATTTAGGTACGACGATTCTAAGTGAAATAAGTCACACAGAAAAGGACACTTCTCATAAGGTATCACTGATAAAGGGAATGTAAAAACCGTTACACTTGAACTGAATTACAAAACAGAACAGAGTCACACATGCAGAAAACACACTATGGCTACTTAACGGGAAAGGTGAGGTGGGGTGATACATAAAACAAGGGTTTCAAATTAGCTCAGATACCGTTCCATAAACCCAATATGTAATAGACTAGACCTACTCCTTGCTCAGAGAACTGGACTCAACACGCCCTATTCACCGCACAAGAATATATCTGACTAGTAATAATCTTAAAACCTATGTATTGATATCTCTCTGTTAGTGGGTCAAGTGGGTAAAAAGCGGCATAAACACAGCAGTGAAAAGCAGCTAAACCCCATTATAAAAATAAATTACTTTGAAAAACCCATGAAACAAAGACAGTGAAAGAGAGAGAAATTCTTACACAATGCGTTCAGGGGCTGTGATGCAACCTGGATTGACCATATCTAGACCCACAGCTGGATGAGACATAAGGGTGGACACTGTTGCGGCTGAGAGGTTTGGTGAGGTTGGGTGAGCAAACGCAAACCCTTTAAAGTAATACTGCGTGGTACCCATCGCATGGGTCCCAAATCTCCAGGTTCAAGGGCATCTTCCTACATCGAAAACATGCATGAGAAACCCAGAAGATGGTACACCGTGTGATGGGGAAAGGTTTCTAAAACGCACCTCATTTCTCATCTCCTTGTGCCCGGGTGCGCTATTCCAGCCGCTTTACTAGCAATCTCCCTACTTGGAGCATCAGCACCTTTAACCTCCTGTTCCGTACAGGTTGCAATTTGTACTGAGGATGAACGGGAAGACGTGGAACCAATGAAAGACTAGCTCTTGGTGTTGGGACAGGCACAGGTCACTCTATTTTCCCATCAGGAAGAAGAATTAACCACAGGCTCAGCCTGCCCCCCGGAACAAGAACAGGGCCTGAAGCCATCCTGCGCTTTTGCGGCCATCTCCCAAAAACGCGAGTTGTAAAATGGAGGTTCAGGGCACTGCAATTCACAAACCTGCAGAGTTATAAATGATAACTCTCGTCCACAAATATATTGAGGGAAGGCAAAGAAGAGGATTTGAAATCAAGGCAGAATTGCAGGAAACAGATTTCAGGAGGTAGATTCGAATTGCCTTTAAAGCACATGAAAAGCGGCAAAACGTTGACAATGATGCCCTTGGCCAAAAAGGGCGTATGCGTTTTTTCCTGAATATATTCAGGAAAAAACGCATACGCCCTTTTTGGCCAACCAAGCAACCTGGAAAGGCAAATCAGCGCTACAAAGAAGTCTCGCTTCCCATCGGTTAAAAAGGCCATGCTGAAAAAAGTGTCAAAACCAGAAATGCAGGACAGGCCATGGAGAAATGGGAGCCTTGCTACACTGATGGGCGGGATGTAAATTGCCAACAGCCACTCTGGAGAAGATTACGGTGTGTCCTGAAACATCTAAAAAACACAGCTTAGAGAGCATAGGGCACTTCCACTCATGGGGGTATAAATTGGGAAAATTAAAAATCGGCAAGACACAAGCACCCCAAAGTTTAGGACTGCTCTGTTGACAAGGACCTCCACTTCATTCCACCTTCAATATCCCAGGAAAGAGAAAAATGGATAAAGAAGTTGTGGTCCTTATGTACAATGGAATATCACTCAGCCATGAAATCAATGTCATAAGGCTAGTAGCAGCATGATGAGTGGATTTAGGTACGACGACTCTAAGTGAAATAAGTCACACAGAAAAGGACACTTCTCATAAGGTATCACTGATAGAGGGAATGTAAAAACCGTTACACTTGAACTGAATTACAAAACAGAACAGAGTCACACATGCAGAAAACACACTATGGCTGCTTAACGGGAAAGGTGAGGTGGGGTGATACATAAAACAAGGGTTTCAAATTAGCTCAGATACCGTTCCATAAAACCAATATGTAATAGACAACACCTACTCCTTGCTCAGAGAACTGGACTCAACACGCCCTATTCACCGCACAAGAATATATCTGAGTAGTAATAATCTTAAAACCTATGTATTGATATCTCTCTGTTAGTGTGTCAAGTGTGTGAAAAGCGGCATAAACACAGCAGTGAAAAGCAGCTAAACCCATTTATAAAAATAAATTACTTTGAAAAACCCATGAAACAAAGACAGTGAAAGAGATAGAAATTCTTACACAATGCGTTCACGGGCTGTGATGCAACCTGGATTGACCATATCTAGACCCACAGCTGGATGAGACATAAGGGTGGACACTCTTGGGGCTGAGAGGTTTGGTGAGGTTGGGTGAGCAAACGCAAACCCTTTAAAGTAATACTGCGTGGTACCCATCGCATGGGTCCCAAATCTCCAGGTTCAAGGGCATCTTCCTACATCGAAAACATGCATGAGAAACCCAGAAGATGGTACACCGTGTGATGGGGAAAGGTTTCTAAAACGCACCTCATTTCTCATCTCCTTGTGCTCGGGTTCGCCATTCCAGCCACTTTACTAGCAATCTCCGTCCTTGGAGCATCATCACGTTTAACCTCCTGTTCCGTACAGGTTGATATTTGTCCTGAGGATGAACGGGAAGACGTGGAACCAATGAGAGACTAGCTCTTGGTGTTGGGACAGGCACAGGTCACTCTATTTTCCCATCAGGAAGAAGAATTAACCACAGGCTCAGCCTGCCCCCCGGAACCAGAACAGGGCCTGAAGCCATCCTGCGCTTTTGCGGCCAGCTCCCTAAAAAGCGAGTTGTAAAATGGACGTTCAGGGCACTGCAATTCACAAACCTGCAGAGTTATAAATGATAACTCTCGTCCACAAATATATTGAGGGAAGGCAAAGAAGAGGATTTGAAATCAAGGTAGAATTGCAGGAAACAGATTTCAGGAGGTAGATTCGAATCGCCTTTAAAGCACATGAAAAGCGGCAAAACGTTGACAATGATGCCCTTGGCCAAAAAGGGCGTATGCGTTTTTTCCTGAATATATTCAGGAAAAAACGCATACGCCCTTTTTGGCCAACCAAGCAACCTGGAAAGGCAAATCAGCGCTACAAAGATGTCTCGCTTCCCATCGGTCAAAAGGGCCATGCTGAAAAAAGTGTCAACACCAGAAATGCAGGACAGGCCATGGAGAAATGGGAGCCTTGCTACACTGATGGGCGGGATGTAAATTGTCAACAGCCACTCTGGAGAAGTGTACGGTGAGTCCTGAAACGTCTAAAAAGCAAAGCTTAGAGAGCATAGGGCACTTCCACTCATGGGGGTATAAATTGGGAAAATTAAAAATCAGCAAGACACAAGCACCCCAAAGTTTAGGGCTGCTCTGTTGACAAGGACCTCCACTTCATTCCACCTTCAATATCCCAGGAAAGAGAAAAATGGATAAAGAAGTTGTGGTCCTTATGTACAATGGAATATCACTCAGCCATGAAATCAATGTCATAAGGCTAGTAGCAGCATGATGAGTGGATTTAGGTACGACGATTCTAAGTGAAATAAGTCACACAGAAAAGGACACTTCTCATATGGTATCACTGATAGAGGGAATGTAAAAACCGTTACACTTGAACTGAATTACAAAACAGAACAGAGTCACACATGCAGAAAACACACTATGGCTGCTTAACGGGAAAGGTGAGGTGGGGTGATACATAAAACAAGGGTTTCAAATTAGCTCAGATACCGTTCCATAAAACCAATATGTAATAGACAAGACCTACTCCTTGCTCAGAGAACTGGACTCAACACGCCCTATTCACCGCACAAGAATATATCTGACTAGTAATAATCTTAAAACCTATGTATTGATATCTCTCTGTTAGTGTGTCAAGTGGGTGTAAAGCGGCATAAACACAGCAGTGAAAAGCAGCTAAACCCCATTATAAAAATAAATTACTTTGAAAAACCCATGAAACAAAGACAGTGAAAGAGATAGAAATTCCTACACAATGCGTTCACGGGCTGTGATGCAACCTGGATTGACCATATCTAGACCCACAGCTGGATGAGACATAAGGGTGGACACTCTTGGGGCTGAGAGGTTTGGTGAGGTTGGGTGAGCAAACGCAGACCCTTTAAAGTAATACTGCATGGTAACCATCGCATGGGTCCCAAATCGCCAGGTTCAAGGGCATCTTCCTACATCGAAAACATGCATGAGAAACCCAGAAGATGGTACACCGTGTGATGTGGAAAGGTTTCTAAAACGCACCTCATTTCTCATCTCCTTGTGCCCGGGTTCGCTATTCCAGCCGCTTTACTAGCAATCTCCCTACTTGGAGCATCAGCACCTTTAACCTCCTGTTCCGTACAGGTTGCAATTTGTCCTGAGGATGAACGGGAAGACGTGGAACCAATGACAGACTAGCTCTTGGTGTTGGGACAGGCACAGGTCACTCTATTTTCCCATCAGGAAGAAGAATTAACCACAGGCTCAGCCTGCCCCCCGGAACAAGAACAGGGCCTGAAGCCATCCTGCGCTTTTGCGGCCATCTCCCAAAAACGCGTGTTGTAAAATGGAGGTTCAGGGCACTGCAATTCACAAACCTGCAGAGTTATAAATGATGACTCTCGTCCACAAATATATTGAGGGAAGGCAAAGAAGAGGATTTGAAATCAAGGCAGAATTGCAGGAAACAGATTTCAGGAGGTAGATTCGAATTGCCTTTAAAGCACATGAAAACCGGCAAAACGTTGACAATGATGCCCTTGGCCAAAAAGGGCGTATGCGTTTTTTCCTGAATATATTCAG
Source organism: Balaenoptera borealis (assembly GCF_965194805.1). NCBI lineage: Eukaryota > Metazoa > Chordata > Mammalia > Artiodactyla > Balaenopteridae > Balaenoptera > Balaenoptera borealis. The sequence goes on along the minus strand of NW_028122531.1, from coordinate 46,667 downwards.
GAAAAAACGCATACGCCCTTTTTGGCCAACCAAGCAACCTGGAAAGGCAAATCAGCGCTACAAAGAAGTCTCGCTTCCCATCGGTTAAAAAGGCCATGCTGAAAAAAGTGTCAAAACCAGAAATGCAGGACAGGCCATGGAGAAATGGGAGCCTTGCTACACTGATGGGCGGGATGTAAATTGCCAACAGCCACTCTGGAGAAGAGTACGGTGTGTCCTGAAACATCTAAAAAATACAGCTTAGAGAGCATAGGGCACTTCCACTCATGGGGGTATAAATTGGGAAAATTAAAAATCAGCAAGACACAAGCACCCCAAAGTTTAGGACTGCTCTGTTGACAAGGACCTCCACTTCATTCCACCTTCAATATCCCAGGAAAGAGAAAAATGGATAAAGAAGTTGTGGTCCTTATGTACAATGGAATATCACTCAGCCATGAAATCAATGTCATAAGGCTAGTAGCAGCATGATGAGTGGATTTAGGTACGACGATTCTAAGTGAAATAAGGCACACAGAAAAGGACACTTCTCATAAGGTATCACTGATAGAGGGAATGTAAAAACCGTTACACTTGAACTGAATTACAAAACAGAACAGAGTCACACATGCAGAAAACACACTATGGCTGCTTAACGGGAAAGGTGAGGTGGGGTGATACATAAAACAAGGGTTTCAAATTAGCTCAGATACCGTTCCATAAAACCAATATGTAATAGACAACACCTACTCCTTGCTCAGAGAACTGGACTCAACATGCCCTATTCACCGCACAAGAATATATCTGACTAGTAATAATCTTAAAACCTATGTATTGATATCTCTCTGTTAGTGTGTCAAGTGGGTGAAAAGCGGCATAAACACAGCAGTGAAAAGCAGCTAAACCCATTTATAAAAATAAATTACTTTGAAAAACCCATGAAACAAAGACAGTGAAAGAGATAGAAATTCTTACACAATGCGTTCACGGGCTGTGATGCAACCTGGATTGACCATATCTAGACCCACAGCTGGATGAGACATAAGGGTGGACACTCTTGGGGCTGAGAGTTTTGGTGAGGTTGGGTGAGCAAACGCAAACCCTTTAAAGTAATACTGCGTGGTACCCATCGCATGGGTCCCAAATCTCCAGGTTCAAGGGCATCTTCCTACATCGAAAACATGCATGAGAAACCCAGAAGATGGTACAAAGTGTGATGGGGAAAGGTTTCTAAAACGCACCTCATTTCTCATCTCCTTGTGCTCGGGTTCGCCATTCCAGCCACTTTACTAGCAATCTCCCTCCTTGGAGCATCATCACGTTTAACCTCCTGTTCCGTACAGGTTGATATTTGTCCTGAGGATGAACGGGAAGACGTGGAACCAATGAGAGACTAGCTCTTGGTGTTGGGACAGGCACAGGTCACTCTATTTTCCCATCAGGAAGAAGAATTAACCACAGGCTCAGCCTGCCCCCCGGAACAAGAACAGGGCCTGAAGCCATCCTGCGCTTTTGCGGCCAGCTCCCAAAAACGCGAGTTGTAAAATGGAGGTTCAGGGCACTGCAATTCACAAACCTGCAGAGTTATAAATGATAACTCTCATCCACAAATATATTGAGGGAAGGCAAAGAAGAGGATTTGAAATCAAGGCAGAATTGCAGGAAACAGATTTCAGGAGGTAGATTCGAATCGCCTTTAAAGCACATGAAAAGCGGCAAAACGTTGACAATGATGCCCTTGGCCAAAAAGGGCGTATGCGTTTTTTCCTGAATATATTCAGGAAAAAACGCATACGCCCTTTTTGGCCAACCAAGCAACCTGGAAAGGCAAATCAGCGCTACAAAGATGTCTCGCTTCCCATCGGTTAAAAAGGCCATGCTGAAAAAAGTGTCAAAACCAGAAATGCAGGACAGGCCATGGAGAAATGGGAGCCTTGCTACACTGATGGGCGGGATGTAAATTGCCAACAGCCACTCTGGAGAAGCGTACGGTGAGTCGTGAAACATCTAAAAAACAAAGCTTAGAGAGCATAGGGCACTTCCACTCATGGGGGTATAAATTGGGAAAATTAAAAATCAGCAAGACACAAGCACCCCAAAGTTTAGGGCTGCTCTGTTGACAAGGACCTCCACCTCATTCCACCTTCAATATCCCAGGAAAGAGAAAAATGGATAAAGAAGTTGTGGTCCTTATGTACAATGGAATATCACTCAGCCGTGAAATCAATGTCATAAGGCTAGTAGCAGCATGATGAGTGGATTTAGGTACGACGAATCTAAGTGAAATAAGTCACACAGAAAAGGACACTTCTCATAAGGTATCACTTATAGAGGGAATGTAAAAACCGTTACACTTGAACTGAATTACAAAACAGAACAGAGTCACACATGCAGAAAACACACTATGGCTGCTTAACGGGAAAGGTGAGGTGGGGTGATACATAAAACAAGGGTTTCAAATTAGCTCAGATACCGTTCCATAAACCCAATATGTAATAGACAAGACCTACTCCTTGCTCAGAGAACTGGACTCAACACGCCCTATTCACCGCACAAGAATATATCTGACTAGTAATAATCTTAAAACCTATGTATTGATATCTCTCTGTTAGTGTGTCAAGTGGGTAAAAAGTGGCATAAACACAGCAGTGAAAAGCAGCTAAACCCCATTATAAAAATAAATTACTTTGAAAAACCCATGAAACAAAGACAGTGAAACAGAGAGAGAAATTCTTACACAATGCGTTCAGGGGCTGTGATGCAACCTGGATTGACCATATCTAGACCCACAGCTGGATGAGACATAAGGGTGGACACTGTTGCGGCTGAGAGGTTTGGTGAGGTTGGGTGAGCAAACGCAGACCCTTTAAAGTTATACTGCGTGGTACCCATCGCATGGGTCCCAAATCTCCAGGTTCAAGGGCATCTTCCTACATCGAAAACATGCATGAGATACCCAGAAGATGGTACACCGTGTGATGGCGAAAGGTTTCTAAAACGCACCTCATTTCTCATCTGCTTGTGCCCGGGTTCGCCATTCCAGCCACTTTACTAGCAATCTCCCTCCTTGGAGAATCAGCACCTTTAACCTCCTGTTCCGTACAGGTTGCAATTTGTACTGAGGATGAACGGGAAGACGTGGAACCAATGAAAGACTAGCTCTTGGTGTTGGGACAGGCACAGGTCACTCTATTTTCCCATCAGGAAGAAAAATTAACCATAGGCTCAGCCTGCCCCCCGGAACCAGAACAGGGCCTGAAGCCATCCTGCGCTTTTGCGGCCAGCTCCCTAAAAAGCGAGTTGTAAAATGGAGGTTCAGGGCACTGCAATTCACAAACCTGCAGAGTTATAAATGATAACTCTCGTCCACAAATATATTGAGGGAAGGCAAAGAAGAGGATTTGAAATCAAGGCAGAATTGCAGGAAACAGATTTCAGGTGGTAGATTCGAATTGCCTTTAAAGCACATGAAAAGCGCCAAAACGTTGACAATGATGCCCTTGGCCAAAAAGGGCGTATGCGTTTTTTCCTGAATATATTCAGGAAAAAACGCATACGCCCTTTTTGGCCAACCAAGCAACCTGGAAAGGCAAATCAGCGCTTCAAAGAAGTCTCGCTTCCCATCGGTTAAAAAGGCCATGCTGAAAAAAGTGTCAAAACCAGAAATGAAGGACAGGCCATGGAGAAATGGGAGCCTTGGTACACTGATGGGCGGGATGTAAATTGCCAACAGCCACTCTGGAGAAGTTTACGGTGTGTCCTGAAACGTCTAAAAAACACAGCTTAGAGAGCATAGGGCACTTCCACTCATGGGGGTATAAATTGGGAAAATTAAAAATCAGCAAGACACAAGCACCCCAAAGTTTAGGACTGCTCTGTTGACAAGGACCTCCACTTCATTCCACCTTCAATATCCCAGGAAAGAGAAAAATGGATAAAGAAGTTGTGGTCCTTATGTACAATGGAATATCACTCAGCCATGAAATCAATGTCATAAGGCTAGTAGCAGCATGATGAGTGGATTTAGGTATGACGACTCTAAGTGAAATAAGTCACACAGAAAAGGACACTTCTCATAAGGTATCACTGATAGAGGGAATGTAAAAACCGTTACACTTGAACTGAATTACAAAACAGAACAGAGTCACACATGCAGAAAACACACTATGGCTGCTTAACGGGAAAGGTGAGGTGGGGTGATACATAAAACAAGGGTTTCAAATTAGCTCAGATACCGTTCCATAAAACCAATATGTAATAGACAACACCTACTCCTTGCTCAGAGAACTGGACTCAACACGCCCTATTTACCGCACAAGAATATATATGACTAGTAATAATCTTAAAACCTATGTATTGATATCTCTCTGTTAGTGTGTCAAGTGGGTGAAAAGCGGCATAAACACAGCAGTGAAAAGCAGCTAAACCCATTTATAAAAATAAATTACTTTGAAAAACCCATGAAACAAAGACAGTGAAAGAGATAGAAATTCTTACACAATGCGTTCACGGGCTGTGATGCAACCTGGATTGACCATATCTAGACCCACAGCTGGATGAGACATAAGGGTGGACACTCTTGGTGCTGAGAGGTTTGGTGAGGTTGGGTGAGCAAACGCAGACCCTTTAAAGTAATACTGCGTGGTACCCATCGCATGGGTCCCAAATCTCCAGGTTCAAGGGCATCTTCCTACATCGAAAACATGCATGAGAAACCCAGAAGATGGTACACCGTGTGATGGGGAAAGGTTTCTAAAACGCACCTCATTTCTCATCTCCTTGTGCTCGGGTTCGCCATTCCAGCCACTTTACTAGCAATCTCCCTCCTTGGAGCATCATCACGTTTAACCTCCTGTTCCGTACAGGTTGATATTTGTCCTGAGGATGAACGGGAAGACGTGGAACCAATGAGAGACTAGCTCTTGGTGTTGGGACAGGCACAGGTCACTCTATTTTCCCATCAGGAAGAAGAATTAACCACAGGCTCAGCCTGCCCCCCGGAACAAGAACAGGGCCTGAAGCCATCCTGCGCTTTTGCGGCCAGCTCCCAAAAACGCGAGTTGTAAAATGGAGGTTCAGGGCACTGCAATTCACAAACCTGCAGAGTTATAAATGATAACTCTCGTCCACAAATATATTGAGGGAAGGCAAAGAAGAGGATTTGAAATCAAGGCAGAATTGCAGGAAACAGATTTCAGGAGGTAGATTCGAATCGCCTTTAAAGCACATGAAAAGCGGCAAAACGTTGACAATGATGCCCTTGGCCAAAAAGGGCGTATGCGTTTTTTCCTGAATATATTCAGGAAAAAACGCATACGCCCTTTTTGGCCAACCAAGCAACCTGGAAAGGCAAATCAGCGCTACAAAGATGTCTCGCTTCCCATCGGTCAAAAGGGCCATGCTGAAAAAAGTGTCAAAACCAGAAATGCAGGACAGGCCATGGAGAAATGGGAGCCTTGCTACACTGATGGGCGGGATGTAAATTGCCAACAGCCACTCTGGAGAAGTGTACGGTGAGTCCTGAAACGTCTAAAAAGCAAAGCTTAGAGAGCATAGGGCACTTCCACTCATGGGGTTATAAATTGGGAAAATTAAAAATCAGCAAGACACAAGCACCCCAAAGTTTAGGGCTGCTCTGTTGACAAGGACCTCCACTTCATTCCACCTTCAATATCGCAGGAAAGAGAAAAATGGAAAAAGAAGTTGTGGTCCTTATGTACAATGGAATATCACTCAGCCGTGAAATCAATGTCATAAGGCTAGTAGCAGCATGATGAGTGGATTTAGGTACGACGACTCTAAGTGAAATAAGTCACACAGAAAAGGACACTTCTCATAAGGTATCACTTATAGAGGGAATGTAAAAACCGTTACACTTGAACTGAATTACAAAACAGAACAGAGTCACACATGCAGAAAACACACTATGGCTGCTTAACGGGAAAGGTGAGGTGGGGTGATACATAAAACAAGGGTTTCAAATTAGCTCAGATACCGTTCCATAAACCCAATATGTAATAGACAAGACCTACTCCTTGCTCAGAGAACTGGACTCAACACGCCCTATTCACCGCACAAGAATATATCTGACTAGTAATAATCTTAAAACCTATGTATTGATATCTCTCTGTTAGTGGGTCAAGTGGGTAAAAAGCGGCATAAACACAGCAGTGAAAAGCAGCTAAACCCCATTATAAAAATAAATTACTTTGAAAAACCCATGAAACAAAGACAGTGAAAGAGAGCGAAATTCTTACACAATGCGTTCAGGGGCTGTGATGCAACCTGGATTGACCATATCTAGACCCACAGCTGGATGAGACATAAGGGTGGACACTGTTGCGGCTGAGAGGTTTGGTGAGGTTGGGTGAGCAAACGCAGACCCTTTAAATAATACTGCGTGGTACCCATCGCATGGGTCCCAAATCTCCAGGTTCAAGGGCATCTTCCTACATCGAAAACATGCATGAGATACCCAGAAGATGGTACACCGTGTGATGGGGAAAGGTTTCTAAAACGCACCTCATTTCTCATCTGCTTGTGCCCGGGTTCACCATTCCAGCCACTTTACTAGCAATCTCCCTCCTTGGAGCATCAGCACCTTTAACCTCCTGTTCCGTACAGGTTGCAATTTGTACTGAGGATGAACGGGAAGACGTGGAACCAATGAAAGACTAGCTCTTGGTGTTGGGACAGGCACAGGTCACTCTATTTTCCCATCAGGAAGAAGAATTAACCACAGGCTCAGCCTGCCCACCGGAACCAGAACAGGGCCTGAAGCCATCCTGCGCTTTTGCGGCCAGCTCCCTAAAAAGCGAGTTGTAAAATGGAGGTTCAGGGCACTGCAATTCACAAACCTGCAGACTTATAAATGATAACTCTCATCCACAAATATATTGAGGGAAGGCAAAGAAGAGGATTTGAAATCAAGGCAGAATTGCAGGAAACAGATTTCAGGAGGTAGATTCGAATTGCCTTTAAAGCACATGAAAAGTGGCAAAACGTTGACAATGATGCCCTTGGCCAAAAAGGGCGTATGCGTTTTTTCCTAAATATATTCAGGAAAAAACGCATACGCACTTTTTGGCCAACCAAGCAACCTGGAAAGGCAAATCAGCGCTACAAAGATGTCTCGCTTCCCATCGGTCAAAAGGGCCATGCTGAAAAAAGTGTCAAAACCAGAAATGCAGGACAGGCCATGGAGAAATGGGAGCCTTGCTACACTGATGGGCGGGATGTAAATTGTCAACAGCCACTCTGGAGAAGTGTACGGTGAGTCCTGAAACGTCTAAAAAGCAAAGCTTAGAGAGCATAGGGCACTTCCACTCATGGGGGTATAAATTGGGAAAATTAAAAATCAGCAAGACACAAGCACCCCAAAGTTTAGGGCTGCTCTGTTGACAAGGACCTCCACTTCATTCCACCTTCAATATCGCAGGAAAGAGAAAAATGGATAAAGAAGTTGTGGTCCTTATGTACAATGGAATATCACTCAGCCGTGAAATCAATGTCATAAGGCTAGTAGCAGCATGATGAGTGGATTTAGGTACGACGACTCTAAGTGAAATAAGTCACACAGAAAAGGACACTTCTCATAAGGTATCACTTATAGAGGGAATGTAAAAACCGTTACACTTGAACTGAATTACAAAACAGAACAGAGTCACACATGCAGAAAACACACTATGGCTGCTTAACGGGAAAGGTGAGGTGGGGTGATACATAAAACAAGGGTTTCAAATTAGCTCAGATACCGTTCCATAAACCCAATATGTAATAGACAAGACCTACTCCTTGCTCAGAGAACTGGACTCAACACGCCCTATTCACCGCACAAGAATATATCTGACTAGTAATAATCTTAAAACCTACGTATTGATATCTCTCTGTTAGTGGGTCAAGTGGGTAAAAAGCGGCATAAACACAGCAGTGAAAAGCAGCTAAACCCCATTATAAAAATAAATTACTTTGAAAAACCCATGAAACAAAGACAGTGAAAGAGAGAGAAATTCTTACAGAATGCGTTCAGGGGCTGTGATGCAACCTGGATTGACCATATCTAGACCCACAGCTGGATGAGACATAAGGGTGGACACTGTTGCGGCTGAGAGGTTTGGTGAGGTTGGGTGAGCAAACGCAGACCCTTTAAATTAATACTGCGTGGTACCCATCGCATGGGTCCCAAATCTCCAGGTTCAAGGTCATCTTCCTACATCGAAAACATGCATGAGATACCCAGAAGATGGTACACCGTGTGATGGGGAAAGGTTTCTAAAACGCACCTCATTTCTCATCTGCTTGTGCCCGGGTTCGCCATTCCAGCCACTTTACTAGCAATCTCCCTCCTTGGAGCATCAGCACCTTTAACCTCCTGTTCCGTACAGGTTGCAATTTGTACTGAGGATGAACGGGAAGACGTGGAACCAATGAAAGACTAGCTCTTGGTGTTGGGACAGGCACAGGTCACTCTATTTTCCCATCAGGAAGAAGAATTAACCACAGGCTCAGCCTGCCCCCCGGAACCAGAACAGGGCCGGAAGCCATCCTGCGCTTTTGCGGTCAGCTCCCTAAAAAGCGAGTTGTAAAATGGAGGTTCAGGGCACTGCAATTCACAAACCTGCAGAGTTATAAATGATAACTCTCATCCACAAATATATTGAGGGAAGGCAAAGAAGAGGATTTGAAATCAAGGCAGAATTGCAGGAAACAGATTTCAGGAGGTAGATTCGAATCGCCTTTAAAGCACATGAAAACCTTCAAAACGTTGACAATGATGCCCTTGGCCAAAACGGGCATATGCGTTTTTCCCTGAATATATTCAGGAAAAAACGCATACGCCCTTTCTGGCCAACCAAGCAACCTGGAAAGGCAAATCAGCGCTACAAAGATGTCTCGCTTCCCATCGGTCAAAAGGGCCATGCTGAAAAAAGTGTCAAAACCAGAAATGCAGGACAGGCCATGGGGAAATGGGAGCCTTGCTACACTGATGGGTGGGATGTAAATTGTCAACAGCCACTCTGGAGAAGTGTACGGTGAGTCCTGAAACGTCTAAAAAGCAAAGCTTAGAGAGCATAGGGCACTTCCACTCATGGGGGTATAAATTGGGAAAATTAAAAATCAGCAAGACACAAGCACCCCAAAGTTTAGGGCTGCTCTGTTGACAAGGACCTCCACTTCATTCCACCTTCAATATCGCAGGAAAGAGAAAAATGGATAAAGAAGTTGTGGTCCTTATGTACAATGGAATATCACTCAGCCGTGAAATCAATGTCATAAGGCTAGTAGCAGCATGATGAGTGGATTTAGGTACGACGACTCTAAGTGAAATAAGTCACACAGAAAAGGACACTTCTCATAAGGTATCACTTATAGAGGGAATGTAAAAACCGTTACACTTGAACTGAATTACAAAACAGAACAGAGTCACACATGCAGAAAACACACTATGGCTGCTTAACGGGAAAGGTGAGGTGGGGTGATACATAAAACAAGGGTTTCAAATTAGCTCAGATACCGTTCCATAAACCCAATATGTAATAGACAAGACCTACTCCTTGCTCAGAGAACTGGACTCAACACGCCCTATTCACCGCACAAGAATATATCTGACTAGTAATAATCTTAAAACTTATGTATTGATATCTCTCTGTTAGTGTGTCAAGTGGGTGTAAAGCGGCATAAACACAGCAGTGAAAAGCAGCTAAACCCCATTATAAAAATAAATTACTTTGAAAAACCCATGAAACAAAGACAGTGAAAGAGAGAGAAATTCTTACACAATGCGTTCAGGGGCTGTGATGCAACCTGGATTGACCATATCTAGACCCACAGCTGGATGAGACATAAGGGTGGACACTGTTGCGGCTGAGAGGTTTGGTGAGGTTGGGTGAGCAAACGCAGACCCTTTAAAGTAATACTGCGTGGTACCCATCGCATGGGTCCCAAATCTCCAGGTTCAAGGTCATCTTCCTACATCGAAAACATGCATGAGATACCCAGAAGATGGTACACCGTGTGATGGCGAAAGGTTTCTAAAACGCACCTCATTTCTCATCTGCTTGTGCCCGGGTTCGCCATTCCAGCCACTTTACTAGCAATCTCCCTCCTTGGAGCATCATCACCTTTAACCTCCTGTTCCGTACAGGTTGCAATTTGTACTGAGGATGAACGGGAAGACGTGGAACCAATGAGAGACTAGCTCTTGGTGTTGGGACAGGCACAGGTCACTCTATTTTCCCATCAGGAAGAAGAATTAACCACAGGCTCAGCCTACCCCCCGGAACCAGAACAGGGCCTGAAGCCATCCTGCGCTTTTGCTGCCAGCTCCCTAAAAAGCGAGTTGTAAAATGGAGGTTCAGGGCACTGCAATTCACAAACCTGCAGAGTTATAAATGATAACTCTCATCCACAAATATATTGAGGGAAGGCAAAGAAGAGGATTTGAAATCAAGGCAGAATTGCAGGAAACAGATTTCAGGAGGTAGATTCGAATCGCCTTTAAAGCACATGAAAACCGGCAAAACGTTGACAATGATGCCCTTGGCCAAAAAGGGCGTATGCGTTTTTTCCTGAATATATTCAGGAAAAAACGCATACGCCCTTTTTGGCCAACCAAGCAACCTGGAAAGGCAAATCAGCGCTACAAAGATGTCTCGCTTCCCATCGGTCAAAAGGGCCATGCTGAAAAAAGTGTCAAAACCAGAAATGCAGGACAGGCCATGGAGAAATGGGAGCCTTGCTACACTGATGGGTGGGATGTAAATTGTCAACAGCCACTCTGGAGAAGTGTACGGTGAGTCCTGAAACGTCTAAAAAGCAAAGCTTAGAGAGCATAGGGCACTTCCACTCATGGGGGTATAAATTGGGAAAATGAAAAATCAGCAAGACACAAGCACCCCAAAGTTTAGGGCTGCTCTGTTGACAAGGACCTCCACTTCATTCCACCTTCAATATCGCAGGAAAGAGAAAAATGGATAAAGAAGTTGTGGTCCTTATGTACAATGGAATATCACTCAGCCGTGAAATCAATGTCATAAGGCTAGTAGCAGCATGATGAGTGGATTTAGGTACGACGACTCTAAGTGAAATAAGTCACACAGAAAAGGACACTTCTCATAAGGTATCACTTATAGAGGGAATGTAAAAACCGTTACACTTGAACTGAATTACAAAACAGAACAGAGTCACACATGCAGAAAACACACTATGGCTGCTTAACGGGAAAGGTGAGGTGGGGTGATACATAAAACAAGGGTTTCAAATTAGCTCAGATACCGTTCCATAAACCCAATATGTAATAGACAAGACCTACGCCTTGCTCAGAGAACTGGACTCAACACGCCCTATTCACCGCACAAGAATATATCTGACTAGTAATAATCTTAAAACCTATGTATTGATATCTCTCTGTTAGTGGGTCAAGTGGGTAAAAAGCGGCATAAACACAGCAGTGAAAAGCAGCTAAACCCCATTATAAAAATAAATTACTTTGAAAAACCCATGAAACAAAGACAGTGAAAGAGAGAGAAATTCTTACACAATGCGTTCAGGGGCTGTGATGCAACCTGGATTGACCATATCTAGACCCACAGCTGGATGAGACATAAGGGTGGACACTGTTGCGGCTGAGAGGTTTGGTGAGGTTGGGTGAGCAAACGCAGACCCTTTAAAGTAATACTGCGTGGTACCCATCGCATGGGTCCCAAATCTCCAGGTTCAAGGTCATCTTCCTACATCGAAAACATGCATGAGATACCCAGAAGATGGTACACCGTGTGATGGGGAAAGGTTTCTAAAACGCACCTCATTTCTCATCTGCTTGTGCCCGGATTCACCATTCCAGCCACTTTACTAGCAATCTCCCTCCTTGGAGCATCATCACCTTTAACCTCCTGTTCCGTACAGGTTGCAATTTGTACTGAGGATGAACGGGAAGACGTGGAACCAATGAGAGACTAGCTCTTGGTGTTGGGACAGGCACAGGTCACTCTATTTTCCCATCAGGAAGAAGAATTAACCACAGGCTCAGCCTGCCCCCCGGAACCAGAACAGGGCCGGAAGCCATCCTGCGCTTTTGCGGTCAGCTCCCTAAAAAGCGAGTTGTAAAATGGAGGTTCAGGGCACTGCAATTCACAAACCTGCAGAGTTATAAATGATAACTCTCATCCACAAATATATTGAGGGAAGGCAAAGAAGAGGATTTGAAATCAAGGCAGAATTGCAGGAAACAGATTTCAGGAGGTAGATTCGAATCGCCTTTAAAGCACATGAAAACCTTCAAAACGTTGACAATGATGCCCTTGGCCAAAACGGGCATATGCGTTTTTCCCTGAATATATTCAGGGAAAAACGCATACGCCCTTTCTGGCCAACCAAGCAACCTGGAAAGGCAAATCAGCGCTACAAAGATGTCTCGCTTCCCATCGGTCAAAAGGGCCATGCTGAAAAAAGTGTCAAAACCAGAAATGCAGGACAGGCCATGGGGAAATGGGAGCCTTGCTACACTGATGGGTGGGATGTAAATTGTCAACAGCCACTCTGGAGAAGTGTACGGTGAGTCCTGAAACGTCTAAAAAGCAAAGCTTAGAGAGCATAGGGCACTTCCACTCATGGGGGTATAAATTGGGAAAATTAAAAATCAGCAAGACACAAGCACCCCAAAGTTTAGGGCTGCTCTGTTGACAAGGACCTCCACTTCATTCCACCTTCAATATCGCAGGAAAGAGAAAAATGGATAAAGAAGTTGTGGTCCTTATGTACAATGGAATATCACTCAGCCGTGAAATCAATGTCATAAGGCTAGTAGCAGCATGATGAGTGGATTTAGGTACGACGACTCTAAGTGAAATAAGTCACACAGAAAAGGACACTTCTCATAAGGTATCACTTATAGAGGGAATGTAAAAACCGTTACACTTGAACTGAATTACAAAACAGAACAGAGTCACACATGCAGAAAACACACTATGGCTGCTTAACGGGAAAGGTGAGGTGGGGTGATACATAAAACAAGGGTTTCAAATTAGCTCAGATACCGTTCCATAAACCCAATATGTAATAGACAAGACCTACTCCTTGCTCAGAGAACTGGACTCAACACGCCCTATTCACCGCACAAGAATATATCTGACTAGTAATAATCTTAAAACTTATGTATTGATATCTCTCTGTTAGTGTGTCAAGTGGGTGTAAAGCGGCATAAACACAGCAGTGAAAAGCAGCTAAACCCCATTATAAAAATAAATTACTTTGAAAAACCCATGAAACAAAGACAGTGAAAGAGAGAGAAATTCTTACACAATGCGTTCAGGGGCTGTGATGCAACCTGGATTGACCATATCTAGACCCACAGCTGGATGAGACATAAGGGTGGACACTGTTGCGGCTGAGAGGTTTGGTGAGGTTGGGTGAGCAAACGCAGACCCTTTAAAGTAATACTGCGTGGTACCCATCGCATGGGTCCCAAATCTCCAGGTTCAAGGGCATCTTCCTACATCGAAAACATGCATGAGATACCCAGAAGATGGTACACCGTGTGATGGCGAAAGGTTTCTAAAACGCACCTCATTTCTCATCTGCTTGTGCCCGGGTTCGCCATTCCAGCCACTTTACTAGCAATCTCCCTCCTTGGAGCATCATCACCTTTAACCTCCTGTTCCGTACAGGTTGCAATTTGTACTGAGGATGAACGGGAAGACGTGGAACCAATGAGAGACTAGCTCTTGGTGTTGGGACAGGCACAGGTCACTCTATTTTCCCATCAGGAAGAAGAATTAACCACAGGCTCAGCCTACCCCCCGGAACCAGAACAGGGCCTGAAGCCATCCTGCGCTTTTGCTGCCAGCTCCCTAAAAAGCGAGTTGTAAAATGGAGGTTCAGGGCACTGCAATTCACAAACCTGCAGAGTTATAAATGATAACTCTCATCCACAAATATATTGAGGGAAGGCAAAGAAGAGGATTTGAAATCAAGGCAGAATTGCAGGAAACAGATTTCAGGAGGTAGATTCGAATCGCCTTTAAAGCACATGAAAACCGGCAAAACGTTGACAATGATGCCCTTGGCCAAAAAGGGCGTATGCGTTTTTTCCTGAATATATTCAGGAAAAAACGCATACGCCCTTTTTGGCCAACCAAGCAACCTGGAAAGGCAAATCAGCGCTACAAAGATGTCTCGCTTCCCATCGGTCAAAAGGGCCATGCTGAAAAAAGTGTCAAAACCAGAAATGCAGGACAGGCCATGGAGAAATGGGAGCCTTGCTACACTGATGGGTGGGATGTAAATTGTCAACAGCCACTCTGGAGAAGTGTACGGTGAGTCCTGAAACGTCTAAAAAGCAAAGCTTAGAGAGCATAGGGCACTTCCACTCATGGGGGTATAAATTGGGAAAATGAAAAATCAGCAAGACACAAGCACCCCAAAGTTTAGGGCTGCTCTGTTGACAAGGACCTCCACTTCATTCCACCTTCAATATCGCAGGAAAGAGAAAAATGGATAAAGAAGTTGTGGTCCTTATGTACAATGGAATATCACTCAGCCGTGAAATCAATGTCATAAGGCTAGTAGCAGCATGATGAGTGGATTTAGGTACGACGACTCTAAGTGAAATAAGTCACACAGAAAAGGACACTTCTCATAAGGTATCACTTATAGAGGGAATGTAAAAACCGTTACACTTGAACTGAATTACAAAACAGAACAGAGTCACACATGCAGAAAACACACTATGGCTGCTTAACGGGAAAGGTGAGGTGGGGTGATACATAAAACAAGGGTTTCAAATTAGCTCAGATACCGTTCCATAAACCCAATATGTAATAGACAAGACCTACGCCTTGCTCAGAGAACTGGACTCAACACGCCCTATTCACCGCACAAGAATATATCTGACTAGTAATAATCTTAAAACCTATGTATTGATATCTCTCTGTTAGTGGGTCAAGTGGGTAAAAAGCGGCATAAACACAGCAGTGAAAAGCAGCTAAACCCCATTATAAAAATAAATTACTTTGAAAAACCCATGAAACAAAGACAGTGAAAGAGAGAGAAATTCTTACACAATGCGTTCAGGGGCTGTGATGCAACCTGGATTGACCATATCTAGACCCACAGCTGGATGAGACATAAGGGTGGACACTGTTGCGGCTGAGAGGTTTGGTGAGGTTGGGTGAGCAAACGCAGACCCTTTAAAGTAATACTGCGTGGTACCCATCGCATGGGTCCCAAATCTCCAGGTTCAAGGTCATCTTCCTACATCGAAAACATGCATGAGATACCCAGAAGATGGTACACCGTGTGATGGCGAAAGGTTTCTAAAACGCACCTCATTTCTCATCTGCTTGTGCCCGGATTCGCCATTCCAGCCACTTTACTAGCAATCTCCCTCCTTGGAGCATCATCACCTTTAACCTCCTGTTCCGTACAGGTTGCAATTTGTACTGAGGATGAACGGGAAGACGTGGAACCAATGAGAGACTAGCTCTTGGTGTTGGGACAGGCACAGGTCACTCTATTTTCCCATCAGGAAGAAGAATTAACCACAGGCTCAGCCTGCCCCCCGGAACCAGAACAGGGCCGGAAGCCATCCTGCGCTTTTGCGGTCAGCTCCCTAAAAAGCGAGTTGTAAAATGGAGGTTCAGGGCACTGCAATTCACAAACCTGCAGAGTTATAAATGATAACTCTCATCCACAAATATATTGAGGGAAGGCAAAGAAGAGGATTTGAAATCAAGGCAGAATTGCAGGAAACAGATTTCAGGAGGTAGATTCGAATCGCCTTTAAAGCACATGAAAACCTTCAAAACGTTGACAATGATGCCCTTGGCCAAAACGGGCATATGCGTTTTTCCCTGAATATATTCAGGAAAAAACGCATACGCCCTTTCTGGCCAACCAAGCAACCTGGAAAGGCAAATCAGCGCTACAAAGATGTCTCGCTTCCCATCGGTCAAAAGGGCCATGCTGAAAAAAGTGTCAAAACCAGAAATGCAGGACAGGCCATGGGGAAATGGGAGCCTTGCTACACTGATGGGTGGGATGTAAATTGTCAACAGCCACTCTGGAGAAGTGTACGGTGAGTCCTGAAACGTCTAAAAAGCAAAGCTTAGAGAGCATAGGGCACTTCCACTCATGGGGGTATAAATTGGGAAAATTAAAAATCAGCAAGACACAAGCACCCCAAAGTTTAGGGCTGCTCTGTTGACAAGGACCTCCACTTCATTCCACCTTCAATATCGCAGGAAAGAGAAAAATGGATAAAGAAGTTGTGGTCCTTATGTACAATGGAATATCACTCAGCCGTGAAATCAATGTCATAAGGCTAGTAGCAGCATGATGAGTGGATTTAGGTACGACGACTCTAAGTGAAATAAGTCACACAGAAAAGGACACTTCTCATAAGGTATCACTTATAGAGGGAATGTAAAAACCGTTACACTTGAACTGAATTACAAAACAGAACAGAGTCACACATGCAGAAAACACACTATGGCTGCTTAACGGGAAAGGTGAGGTGGGGTGATACATAAAACAAGGGTTTCAAATTAGCTCAGATACCGTTCCATAAACCCAATATGTAATAGACAAGACCTACTCCTTGCTCAGAGAACTGGACTCAACACGCCCTATTCACCGCACAAGAATATATCTGACTAGTAATAATCTTAAAACTTATGTATTGATATCTCTCTGTTAGTGTGTCAAGTGGGTGTAAAGCGGCATAAACACAGCAGTGAAAAGCAGCTAAACCCCATTATAAAAATAAATTACTTTGAAAAACCCATGAAACAAAGACAGTGAAAGAGAGAGAAATTCTTACACAATGCGTTCAGGGGCTGTGATGCAACCTGGATTGACCATATCTAGACCCACAGCTGGATGAGACATAAGGGTGGACACTGTTGCGGCTGAGAGGTTTGGTGAGGTTGGGTGAGCAAACGCAGACCCTTTAAAGTAATACTGCGTGGTACCCATCGCATGGGTCCCAAATCTCCAGGTTCAAGGTCATCTTCCTACATCGAAAACATGCATGAGATACCCAGAAGATGGTACACCGTGTGATGGCGAAAGGTTTCTAAAACGCACCTCATTTCTCATCTGCTTGTGCCCGGGTTCGCCATTCCAGCCACTTTACTAGCAATCTCCCTCCTTGGAGCATCATCACCTTTAACCTCCTGTTCCGTACAGGTTGCAATTTGTACTGAGGATGAACGGGAAGACGTGGAACCAATGAGAGACTAGCTCTTGGTGTTGGGACAGGCACAGGTCACTCTATTTTCCCATCAGGAAGAAGAATTAACCACAGGCTCAGCCTACCCCCCGGAACCAGAACAGGGCCTGAAGCCATCCTGCGCTTTTGCTGCCAGCTCCCTAAAAAGCGAGTTGTAAAATGGAGGTTCAGGGCACTGCAATTCACAAACCTGCAGAGTTATAAATGATAACTCTCATCCACAAATATATTGAGGGAAGGCAAAGAAGAGGATTTGAAATCAAGGCAGAATTGCAGGAAACAGATTTCAGGAGGTAGATTCGAATCGCCTTTAAAGCACATGAAAACCGGCAAAACGTTGACAATGATGCCCTTGGCCAAAAAGGGCGTATGCGTTTTTTCCTGAATATATTCAGGAAAAAACGCATACGCCCTTTTTGGCCAACCAAGCAACCTGGAAAGGCAAATCAGCGCTACAAAGATGTCTCGCTTCCCATCGGTCAAAAGGGCCATGCTGAAAAAAGTGTCAAAACCAGAAATGCAGGACAGGCCATGGAGAAATGGGAGCCTTGCTACACTGATGGGTGGGATGTAAATTGTCAACAGCCACTCTGGAGAAGTGTACGGTGAGTCCTGAAACGTCTAAAAAGCAAAGCTTAGAGAGCATAGGGCACTTCCACTCATGGGGGTATAAATTGGGAAAATGAAAAATCAGCAAGACACAAGCACCCCAAAGTTTAGGGCTGCTCTGTTGACAAGGACCTCCACTTCATTCCACCTTCAATATCGCAGGAAAGAGAAAAATGGATAAAGAAGTTGTGGTCCTTATGTACAATGGAATATCACTCAGCCGTGAAATCAATGTCATAAGGCTAGTAGCAGCATGATGAGTGGATTTAGGTACGACGACTCTAAGTGAAATAAGTCACACAGAAAAGGACACTTCTCATAAGGTATCACTTATAGAGGGAATGTAAAAACCGTTACACTTGAACTGAATTACAAAACAGAACAGAGTCACACATGCAGAAAACACACTATGGCTGCTTAACGGGAAAGGTGAGGTGGGGTGATACATAAAACAAGGGTTTCAAATTAGCTCAGATACCGTTCCATAAACCCAATATGTAATAGACAAGACCTACGCCTTGCTCAGAGAACTGGACTCAACACGCCCTATTCACCGCACAAGAATATATCTGACTAGTAATAATCTTAAAACCTATGTATTGATATCTCTCTGTTAGTGGGTCAAGTGGGTAAAAAGCGGCATAAACACAGCAGTGAAAAGCAGCTAAACCCCATTATAAAAATAAATTACTTTGAAAAACCCATGAAACAAAGACAGTGAAAGAGAGAGAAATTCTTACACAATGCGTTCAGGGGCTGTGATGCAACCTGGATTGACCATATCTAGACCCACAGCTGGATGAGACATAAGGGTGGACACTGTTGCGGCTGAGAGGTTTGGTGAGGTTGGGTGAGCAAACGCAGACCCTTTAAAGTAATACTGCGTGGTACCCATCGCATGGGTCCCAAATCTCCAGGTTCAAGGTCATCTTCCTACATCGAAAACATGCATGAGATACCCAGAAGATGGTACACCGTGTGATGGCGAAAGGTTTCTAAAACGCACCTCATTTCTCATCTGCTTGTGCCCGGATTCGCCATTCCAGCCACTTTACTAGCAATCTCCCTCCTTGGAGCATCATCACCTTTAACCTCCTGTTCCGTACAGGTTGCAATTTGTACTGAGGATGAACGGGAAGACGTGGAACCAATGAGAGACTAGCTCTTGGTGTTGGGACAGGCACAGGTCACTCTATTTTCCCATCAGGAAGAAGAATTAACCACAGGCTCAGCCTGCCCCCCGGAACCAGAACAGGGCCGGAAGCCATCCTGCGCTTTTGCGGTCAGCTCCCTAAAAAGCGAGTTGTAAAATGGAGGTTCAGGGCACTGCAATTCACAAACCTGCAGAGTTATAAATGATAACTCTCATCCACAAATATATTGAGGGAAGGCAAAGAAGAGGATTTGAAATCAAGGCAGAATTGCAGGAAACAGATTTCAGGAGGTAGATTCGAATCGCCTTTAAAGCACATGAAAACCTTCAAAACGTTGACAATGATGCCCTTGGCCAAAACGGGCATATGCGTTTTTCCCTGAATATATTCAGGAAAAAACGCATACGCCCTTTCTGGCCAACCAAGCAACCTGGAAAGGCAAATCAGCGCTACAAAGATGTCTCGCTTCCCATCGGTCAAAAGGGCCATGCTGAAAAAAGTGTCAAAACCAGAAATGCAGGACAGGCCATGGGGAAATGGGAGCCTTGCTACACTGATGGGTGGGATGTAAATTGTCAACAGCCACTCTGGAGAAGTGTACGGTGAGTCCTGAAACGTCTAAAAAGCAAAGCTTAGAGAGCATAGGGCACTTCCACTCATGGGGGTATAAATTGGGAAAATGAAAAATCAGCAAGACACAAGCACCCCAAAGTTTAGGGCTGCTCTGTTGACAAGGACCTCCACTTCATTCCACCTTCAATATCGCAGGAAAGAGAAAAATGGATAAAGAAGTTGTGGTCCTTATGTACAATGGAATATCACTCAGCCGTGAAATCAATGTCATAAGGCTAGTAGCAGCATGATGAGTGGATTTAGGTACGACGACTCTAAGTGAAATAAGTCACACAGAAAAGGACACTTCTCATAAGGTATCACTTATAGAGGGAATGTAAAAACCGTTACACTTGAACTGAATTACAAAACAGAACAGAGTCACACATGCAGAAAACACACTATGGCTGCTTAACGGGAAAGGTGAGGTGGGGTGATACATAAAACAAGGGTTTCAAATTAGCTCAGATACCGTTCCATAAACCCAATATGTAATAGACAAGACCTACGCCTTGCTCAGAGAACTGGACTCAACACGCCCTATTCACCGCACAAAAATATATCTGACTAGTAATAATCTTAAAACTTACGTATTAATATCTCTCTGTTAGTGTGTCAAGTGGGTGTAAAGCGGCATAAACACAGCAGTGAAAAGCAGCTAAACCCCATTATAAAAATAAATTACTTTGAAAAACCCATGAAACAAAGACAGTGAAAGAGAGAGAAATTCTTACACAATGCGTTCAGGGGCTGTGATGCAACCTGGATTGACCATATCTAGACCCACAGCTGGATGAGACATAAGGGTGGACACTGTTGCGGCTGAGAGGTTTGGTGAGGTTGGGTGAGCAAACGCAGACCCTTTAAAGTAATACTGCGTGGTACCCATCGCATGGGTCCCAAATCTCCAGGTTCAAGGTCATCTTCCTACATCGAAAACATGCATGAGATACCCAGAAGATGGTACACCGTGTGATGGCGAAAGGTTTCTAAAACGCACCTCATTTCTCATCTGCTTGTGCCCGGGTTCGCCATTCCAGCCACTTTACTAGCAATCTCCCTCCTTGGAGCATCATCACCTTTAACCTCCTGTTCCGTACAGGTTGCAATTTGTACTGAGGATGAACGGGAAGACGTGGAACCAATGAGAGACTAGCTCTTGGTGTTGGGACAGGCACAGGTCACTCTATTTTCCCATCAGGAAGAAGAATTAACCACAGGCTCAGCCTACCCCCCGGAACCAGAACAGGGCCTGAAGCCATCCTGCGCTTTTGCTGCCAGCTCCCTAAAAAGCGAGTTGTAAAATGGAGGTTCAGGGCACTGCAATTCACAAACCTGCAGAGTTATAAATGATAACTCTCATCCACAAATATATTGAGGGAAGGCAAAGAAGAGGATTTGAAATCAAGGCAGAATTGCAGGAAACAGATTTCAGGAGGTAGATTCGAATCGCCTTTAAAGCACATGAAAACCGGCAAAACGTTGACAATGATGCCCTTGGCCAAAAAGGGCGTATGCGTTTTTTCCTGAATATATTCAGGAAAAAACGCATACGCCCTTTTTGGCCAACCAAGCAACCTGGAAAGGCAAATCAGCGCTACAAAGATGTCTCGCTTCCCATCGGTCAAAAGGGCCATGCTGAAAAAAGTGTCAAAACCAGAAATGCAGGACAGGCCATGGAGAAATGGGAGCCTTGCTACACTGATGGGTGGGATGTAAATTGTCAACAGCCACTCTGGAGAAGTGTACGGTGAGTCCTGAAACGTCTAAAAAGCAAAGCTTAGAGAGCATAGGGCACTTCCACTCATGGGGGTATAAATTGGGAAAATGAAAAATCAGCAAGACACAAGCACCCCAAAGTTTAGGGCTGCTCTGTTGACAAGGACCTCCACTTCATTCCACCTTCAATATCGCAGGAAAGAGAAAAATGGATAAAGAAGTTGTGGTCCTTATGTACAATGGAATATCACTCAGCCGTGAAATCAATGTCATAAGGCTAGTAGCAGCATGATGAGTGGATTTAGGTACGACGACTCTAAGTGAAATAAGTCACACAGAAAAGGACACTTCTCATAAGGTATCACTTATAGAGGGAATGTAAAAACCGTTACACTTGAACTGAATTACAAAACAGAACAGAGTCACACATGCAGAAAACACACTATGGCTGCTTAACGGGAAAGGTGAGGTGGGGTGATACATAAAACAAGGGTTTCAAATTAGCTCAGATACCGTTCCATAAACCCAATATGTAATAGACAAGACCTACGCCTTGCTCAGAGAACTGGACTCAACACGCCCTATTCACCGCACAAGAATATATCTGACTAGTAATAATCTTAAAACCTATGTATTGATATCTCTCTGTTAGTGGGTCAAGTGGGTAAAAAGCGGCATAAACACAGCAGTGAAAAGCAGCTAAACCCCATTATAAAAATAAATTACTTTGAAAAACCCATGAAACAAAGACAGTGAAAGAGAGAGAAATTCTTACACAATGCGTTCAGGGGCTGTGATGCAACCTGGATTGACCATATCTAGACCCACAGCTGGATGAGACATAAGGGTGGACACTGTTGCGGCTGAGAGGTTTGGTGAGGTTGGGTGAGCAAACGCAGACCCTTTAAAGTAATACTGCGTGGTACCCATCGCATGGGTCCCAAATCTCCAGGTTCAAGGTCATCTTCCTACATCGAAAACATGCATGAGATACCCAGAAGATGGTACACCGTGTGATGGCGAAAGGTTTCTAAAACGCACCTCATTTCTCATCTGCTTGTGCCCGGATTCGCCATTCCAGCCACTTTACTAGCAATCTCCCTCCTTGGAGCATCATCACCTTTAACCTCCTGTTCCGTACAGGTTGCAATTTGTACTGAGGATGAACGGGAAGACGTGGAACCAATGAGAGACTAGCTCTTGGTGTTGGGACAGGCACAGGTCACTCTATTTTCCCATCAGGAAGAAGAATTAACCACAGGCTCAGCCTGCCCCCCGGAACCAGAACAGGGCCGGAAGCCATCCTGCGCTTTTGCGGTCAGCTCCCTAAAAAGCGAGTTGTAAAATGGAGGTTCAGGGCACTGCAATTCACAAACCTGCAGAGTTATAAATGATAACTCTCATCCACAAATATATTGAGGGAAGGCAAAGAAGAGGATTTGAAATCAAGGCAGAATTGCAGGAAACAGATTTCAGGAGGTAGATTCGAATCGCCTTTAAAGCACATGAAAACCTTCAAAACGTTGACAATGATGCCCTTGGCCAAAACGGGCATATGCGTTTTTCCCTGAATATATTCAGGAAAAAACGCATACGCCCTTTCTGGCCAACCAAGCAACCTGGAAAGGCAAATCAGCGCTACAAAGATGTCTCGCTTCCCATCGGTCAAAAGGGCCATGCTGAAAAAAGTGTCAAAACCAGAAATGCAGGACAGGCCATGGGGAAATGGGAGCCTTGCTACACTGATGGGTGGGATGTAAATTGTCAACAGCCACTCTGGAGAAGTGTACGGTGAGTCCTGAAACGTCTAAAAAGCAAAGCTTAGAGAGCATAGGGCACTTCCACTCATGGGGGTATAAATTGGGAAAATTAAAAATCAGCAAGACACAAGCACCCCAAAGTTTAGGGCTGCTCTGTTGACAAGGACCTCCACTTCATTCCACCTTCAATATCGCAGGAAAGAGAAAAATGGATAAAGAAGTTGTGGTCCTTATGTACAATGGAATATCACTCAGCCGTGAAATCAATGTCATAAGGCTAGTAGCAGCATGATGAGTGGATTTAGGTACGACGACTCTAAGTGAAATAAGTCACACAGAAAAGGACACTTCTCATAAGGTATCACTTATAGAGGGAATGTAAAAACCGTTACACTTGAACTGAATTACAAAACAGAACAGAGTCACACATGCAGAAAACACACTATGGCTGCTTAACGGGAAAGGTGAGGTGGGGTGATACATAAAACAAGGGTTTCAAATTAGCTCAGATACCGTTCCATAAACCCAATATGTAATAGACAAGACCTACTCCTTGCTCAGAGAACTGGACTCAACACGCCCTATTCACCGCACAAGAATATATCTGACTAGTAATAATCTTAAAACTTATGTATTGATATCTCTCTGTTAGTGTGTCAAGTGGGTGTAAAGCGGCATAAACACAGCAGTGAAAAGCAGCTAAACCCCATTATAAAAATAAATTACTTTGAAAAACCCATGAAACAAAGACAGTGAAAGAGAGAGAAATTCTTACACAATGCGTTCAGGGGCTGTGATGCAACCTGGATTGACCATATCTAGACCCACAGCTGGATGAGACATAAGGGTGGACACTGTTGCGGCTGAGAGGTTTGGTGAGGTTGGGTGAGCAAACGCAGACCCTTTAAAGTAATACTGCGTGGTACCCATCGCATGGGTCCCAAATCTCCAGGTTCAAGGTCATCTTCCTACATCGAAAACATGCATGAGATACCCAGAAGATGGTACACCGTGTGATGGCGAAAGGTTTCTAAAACGCACCTCATTTCTCATCTGCTTGTGCCCGGGTTCGCCATTCCAGCCACTTTACTAGCAATCTCCCTCCTTGGAGCATCATCACCTTTAACCTCCTGTTCCGTACAGGTTGCAATTTGTCCTGAGGATGAACGGGAAGACGTGGAAACAATGAGAGACTAGCTCTTGGTGTTGGAACAGGCACAGGTCACTCTATTTTCCCATCAGGAAGAAGAATTAACCACAGGCTCAGCCTGCCCACTGGAACCAGAACAGGGCCTGAAGCCATCCTGTGCTTTTGCGGCCAGCTCCCAAAAAAGCGAGTTGTAAAATGGAGGTTCAGGGCACTGCAATTCACAAACCTGCAGAGTTATAAATGATAACTCTCATCCACAAATATATTGAGGGAAGGCAAAGAAGAGGATTTGAAATCAAGGCAGAATTGCAGGAAACAGATTTCAGGAGGTAGATTCGAATCGCCTTTAAAGCACATGAAAAGCGGCAAAACGTTGACAATGATGCCCTTGGCCAAAAAGGGCGTATGCGTTTTTTCCTGAATATATTCAGGAAAAAACGCATACGCCCTTTTTGGCCAACCAAGCAACCTGGAAAGGCAAATCAGCGCTACAAAGATGTCTCGCTTCCCATCGGTCAAAAGGGCCATGCTGAAAAAAGTGTCAAAACCAGAAATGCAGGACAGGCCATGGAGAAATGGGAGCCTTGCTACACTGATGGGCGGGATGTAAATTGTCAACAGCCACTCTGGAGAAGTGTACGGTGAGTCCTGAAACGTCTAAAAAGCAAAGCTTAGAGAGCATAGGGCACTTCCACTCATGGGGGTATAAATTGGGAAAATTAAAAATCAGCAAGACACAAGCACCCCAAAGTTTAGGGCTGCTCTGTTGACAAGGACCTCCACTTCATTCCACCTTCAATATCGCAGGAAAGAGAAAAATGGATAAAGAAGTTGTGGTCCTTATGTACAATGGAATATCACTCAGCCGTGAAATCAATGTCATAAGGCTAGTAGCAGCATGATGAGTGGATTTAGGTACGACGACTCTAAGTGAAATAAGTCACACAGAAAAGGACACTTCTCATAAGGTATCACTTATAGAGGGAATGTAAAAACCGTTACACTTGAACTGAATTACAAAACAGAACAGAGTCACACATGCAGAAAACACACTATGGCTGCTTAACGGGAAAGGTGAGGTGGGGTGATACATAAAACAAGGGTTTCAAATTAGCTCAGATACCGTTCCATAAACCCAATATGTAATAGACAAGACCTACTCCTTGCTCAGAGAACTGGACTCAACACGCCCTATTCACCGCACAAGAATATATCTGACTAGTAATAATCTTAAAACCTATGTATTGATATCTCTCTGTTAGTGTGTCAAGTGGGTGTAAAGTGGCATAAACACAGCAGTGAAAAGCAGCTAAACCCCATTATAAAAATAAATTACTTTGAAAAACCCATGAAACAAAGACAGTGAAAGAGAGAGAAATTCTTACACAATGCGTTCAGGGGCTGTGATGCAACCTGGATTGACCATATCTAGACCCACAGCTGGATGAGACATAAGGGTGGACACTGTTGCGGCTGAGAGGTTTGGTGAGGTTGGGTGAGCAAACGCAGACCCTTTAAAGTAATACTGTGTGGTACCCATCGCATGGGTCCCAAATCTCCAGGTTCAAGGTCATCTTCCTACATCGAAAACATGCATGAGATACCCAGAAGATGGTACACCGTGTGATGGGGAAAGGTTTCTAAAACGCACCTCATTTCTCATCTGCTTGTGCCCGGGTTCGCCATTCCAGCCACTTTACTAGCAATCTCCCTCCTTGGAGCATCAGCACCTTTAACCTCCTGTTCCGTACAGGTTGCAATTTGTACTGAGGATGAACGGGAAGACGTGGAACCAATGAAAGACTAGCTCTTGGTGTTGGGACAGGCACAGGTCACTCTATTTTCCCATCAGGAAGAAGAATTAACCACAGGCTCAGCCTGCCCCCCGGAACCAGAACAGGGCCTGAAGCCATCCTGCGCTTTTGCGGCCAGCTCCCTAAAAAGCGAGTTGTAAAATGGAGGTTCAGGGCACTGCAATTCACAAACCTGCAGAGTTATAAATGATAACTCTCATCCACAAATATATTGAGGGAAGGCAAAGAAGAGGATTTGAAATCAAGGCAGAATTGCAGGAAACAGATTTCAGGAGGTAGATTCGAATTGCCTTTAAAGCACATGAAAAGCGGCAAAACGTTGACAATGATGCCCTTGGCCAAAAAGGGCGTATGCGTTTTTTCCTAAATATATTCAGGAAAAAACGCATACGCACTTTTTGGCCAACCAAGCAACCTGGAAAGGCAAATCAGCGCTACAAAGATGTCTCGCTTCCCATCGGTCAAAAGGGCCATGCTGAAAAAAGTGTCAAAACCAGAAATGCAGGACAGGCCATGGAGAAATGGGAGCCTTGCTACACTGATGGGCGGGATGTAAATTGTCAACAGCCACTCTGGAGAAGTGTACGGTGAGTCCTGAAACGTCTAAAAAGCAAAGCTTAGAGAGCATAGGGCACTTCCACTCATGGGGGTATAAATTGGGAAAATGAAAAATCAGCAAGACACAAGCACCCCAAAGTTTAGGGCTGCTCTGTTGACAAGGACCTCCACTTCATTCCACCTTCAATATCCCAGGAAAGAGAAAAATGGATAAAGAAGTTGTGGTCCTTATGTACAATGGAATATCACTCAGCCGTGAAATCAATGTCATAAGGCTAGTAGCAGCATGATGAGTGGATTTAGGTACGACGACTCTAAGTGAAATAAGTCACACAGAAAAGGACACTTCTCATAAGGTATCACTGATAGAGGGAATGTAAAAACCGTTACACTTGAACTGAATTACAAAACAGAACAGAGTCACACATGCAGAAAACACACTATGGCTGCTTAACGGGAAAGGTGAGGTGGGGTGATACATAAAACAAGGGTTTCAAATTAGCTCAGATACCGTTCCATAAAACCAATATGTAATAGACTAGACCTACTCCTTGCTCAGAGAACTGGACTCAACACGCCCTATTCACCGCACAAGAATATATCTGACTAGTAATAATCTTAAAACCTATGTATTGATATCTCTCTGTTAGTGGGTCAAGTGGGTAAAAAGCGGCATAAACACAGCAGTGAAAAGCAGCTAAACCCCATTATAAAAATAAATTACTTTGAAAAACCCATGAAACAAAGACAGTGAAAGAGAGAGAAATTCTTACACAATGCGTTCAGGGGCTGTGATGCAACCTGGATTGACCATATCTAGACCCACAGCTGGATGAGACCTAAGGGTGGACACTGTTGCGGCTGAGAGGTTTGGTGAGGTTGGGTGAGCAAACGCAGACCCTTTAAATAATACTGCGTGGTACCCATCGCATGGGTCACAAATCTCCAGGTTCAAGGTCATCTTCCTACATCGAAAACATGCATGAGATACCCAGAAGATGGTACACCGTGTGATGGGGAAAGGTTTCTAAAACGCACCTCATTTCTCATCTGCTTGTGCCCGGGTTCGCCATTCCAGCCACTTTACTAGCAATCTCCCTCCTTGGAGCATCAGCACCTTTAACCTCCTGTTCCGTACAGGTTGCAATTTGTACTGAGGATGAACGGGAAGACGTGGAACCAATGAAAGACTAGCTCTTGGTGTTGGGACAGGCACAGGTCACTCTATTTTCCCATCAGGAAGAAGAATTAACCACAGGCTCAGCCTGCCCCCCGGAACCAGAACAGGGCCTGAAGCCATCCTGCGCTTTTGCGGCCAGCTCCCTAAAAAGCGAGTTGTAAAATGGAGGTTCAGGGCACTGCAATTCACAAACCTGCAGACTTATAAATGATAACTCTCATCCACAAATATATTGAGGGAAGGCAAAGAAGAGGATTTGAAATCAAGGCAGAATTGCAGGAAACAGATTTCAGGAGGTAGATTCGAATCGCCTTTAAAGCACATGAAAAGCGGCAAAACGTTGACAATGATGCCCTTGGCCAAAAAGGGCGTATGCGTTTTTTCCTGAATATATTCAGGAAAAAACGCATACGCCCTTTTTGGCCAACCAAGCAACCTGGAAAGGCAAATCAGCGCTACAAAGATGTCTCGCTTCCCATCGGTCAAAAGGGCCATGCTGAAAAAAGTGTCAAAACCAGAAATGCAGGACAGGCCATGGAGAAATGGGAGCCTTGCTACACTGATGGGCGGGATGTAAATTGTCAACAGCCACTCTGGAGAAGCGTACGGTGAGTCCTGAAACGTCTAAAAAGCAAAGCTTAGAGAGCATAGGGCACTTCCACTCATGGGGGTATAAATTGGGAAAATTAAAAATCAGCAAGACACAAGCACCCCAAAGTTTAGGGCTGCTCTGTTGACAAGGACCTCCACTTCATTCCACCTTCAATATCGCAGGAAAGAGAAAAATGGATAAAGAAGTTGTGGTCCTTATGTACAATGGAATATCACTCAGCCGTGAAATCAATGTCATAAGGCTAGTAGCAGCATGATGAGTGGATTTAGGTACGACGACTCTAAGTGAAATAAGTCACACAGAAAAGGACACTTCTCATAAGGTATCACTTATAGAGGGAATGTAAAAACCGTTACACTTGAACTGAATTACAAAACAGAACAGAGTCACACATGCAGAAAACACACTATGGCTGCTTAACGGGAAAGGTGAGGTGGGGTGATACATAAAACAAGGGTTTCAAATTAGCTCAGATACCGTTCCATAAACCCAATATGTAATAGACAAGACCTACTCCTTGCTCAGAGAACTGGACTCAACACACCCTATTCACCGCACAAGAATATATCTGACTAGTAATAATCTTAAAACCTACGTATTGATATCTCTCTGTTAGTGGGTCAAGTGGGTAAAAAGCAGCATAAACACAGCAGTGAAAAGCAGCTAAACCCCATTATAAAAATAAATTACTTTGAAAAACCCATGAAACAAAGACAGTGAAAGAGAGAGAAATTCTTACACAATGCGTTCAGGGGCTGTGATGCAACCTGGATTGACCATATCTAGACCCACAGCTGGATGAGACATAAGGGTGGACACTGTTGCGGCTGAGAGGTTTGGTGAGGTTGGGTGAGCAAACGCAGACCCTTTAAATAATACTGTGTGGTACCCATCGCATGGGTCCCAAATCTCCAGGTTCAAGGTCATCTTCCTACATCGAAAACATGCATGAGATACCCAGAAGATGGTACACCGTGTGATGGCGAAAGGTTTCTAAAACGCACCTCATTTCTCATCTGCTTGTGCCCGGGTTCGCCATTCCAGCCACTTTACTAGCAATCTCCCTCCTTGGAGCATCAGCACCTTTAACCTCCTGTTCTGTACAGGTTGCAATTTGTACTGAGGATGAACGGGAAGACGTGGAACCAATGAAAGACTAGCTCTTGGTGTTGGGACAGGCACAGGTCACTCTATTTTCCCATCAGGAAGAAGAATTAACCACAGGCTCAGCCTGCCCCCCGGAACCAGAACAGGGCCTGAAGCCATCCTGCGCTTTTGCGGCCAGCTCCCTAAAAAGCGAGTTGTAAAATGGAGGTTCAGGGCACTGCAATTCACAAACCTGCAGACTTATAAATGATAACTCTCATCCACAAATATATTGAGGGAAGGCAAAGAAGAGGATTTGAAATCAAGGCAGAATTGCAGGAAACAGATTTCAGGAGGTAGATTCGAATTGCCTTTAAAGCACATGAAAAGCGGCAAAACGTTGACAATGATGCCCTTGGCCAAAAAGGGCGTATGCGTTTTTTCCTAAATATATTCAGGAAAAAACGCATACGCACTTTTTGGCCAACCAAGCAACCTGGAAAGGCAAATCAGCGCTACAAAGATGTCTCGCTTCCCATCGGTCAAAAGGGCCATGCTGAAAAAAGTGTCAAAACCAGAAATGCAGGACAGGCCATGGAGAAATGGGAGCCTTGCTACACTGATGGGCGGGATGTAAATTGTCAACAGCCACTCTGGAGAAGTGTACGGTGAGTCCTGAAACGTCTAAAAAGCAAAGCTTAGAGAGCATAGGGCACTTCCACTCATGGGGGTATAAATTGGGAAAATGAAAAATCAGCAAGACACAAGCACCCCAAAGTTTAGGGCTGCTCTGTTGACAAGGACCTCCACTTCATTCCACCTTCAATATCCCAGGAAAGAGAAAAATGGATAAAGAAGTTGTGGTCCTTATGTACAATGGAATATCACTCAGCCGTGAAATCAATGTCATAAGGCTAGTAGCAGCATGATGAGTGGATTTAGGTACGACGACTCTAAGTGAAATAAGTCACACAGAAAAGGACACTTCTCATAAGGTATCACTGATAGAGGGAATGTAAAAACCGTTACACTTGAACTGAATTACAAAACAGAACAGAGTCACACATGCAGAAAACACACTATGGCTGCTTAACGGGAAAGGTGAGGTGGGGTGATACATAAAACAAGGGTTTCAAATTAGCTCAGATACCGTTCCATAAAACCAATATGTAATAGACTAGACCTACTCCTTGCTCAGAGAACTGGACTCAACACGCCCTATTCACCGCACAAGAATATATCTGACTAGTAATAATCTTAAAACCTATGTATTGATATCTCTCTGTTAGTGGGTCAAGTGGGTAAAAAGCGGCATAAACACAGCAGTGAAAAGCAGCTAAACCCCATTATAAAAATAAATTACTTTGAAAAACCCATGAAACAAAGACAGTGAAAGAGAGAGAAATTCTTACACAATGCGTTCAGGGGCTGTGATGCAACCTGGATTGACCATATCTAGACCCACAGCTGGATGAGACATAAGGGTGGACACTGTTGCGGCTGAGAGGTTTGGTGAGGTTGGGTGAGCAAACGCAGACCCTTTAAATAATACTGTGTGGTACCCATCGCATGGGTCCCAAATCTCCAGGTTCAAGGTCATCTTCCTACATCGAAAACATGCATGAGATACCCAGAAGATGGTACACCGTGTGATGGCGAAAGGTTTCTAAAACGCACCTCATTTCTCATCTGCTTGTGCCCGGGTTCGCCATTCCAGCCACTTTACTAGCAATCTCCCTCCTTGGAGCATCAGCACCTTTAACCTCCTGTTCCGTACAGGTTGCAATTTGTACTGAGGATGAACGGGAAGACGTGGAACCAATGAAAGACTAGCTCTTGGTGTTGGGACAGGCACAGGTCACTCTATTTTCCCATCAGGAAGAAGAATTAACCACAGGCTCAGCCTGCCCCCCGGAACCAGAACAGGGCCTGAAGCCATCCTGCGCTTTTGCGGCCAGCTCCCTAAAAAGCGAGTTGTAAAATGGAGGTTCAGGGCACTGCAATTCACAAACCTGCAGAGTTATAAATGATAACTCTCATCCACAAATATATTGAGGGAAGGCAAAGAAGAGGATTTGAAATCAAGGCAGAATTGCAGGAAACAGATTTCAGGAGGTAGATTCGAATTGCCTTTAAAGCACATGAAAAGCGGCAAAACGTTGACAATGATGCCCTTGGCCAAAAAGGGCGTATGCGTTTTTTCCTAAATATATTCAGGAAAAAACGCATACGCACTTTTTGGCCAACCAAGCAACCTGGAAAGGCAAATCAGCGCTACAAAGATGTCTCGCTTCCCATCGGTCAAAAGGGCCATGCTGAAAAAAGTGTCAAAACCAGAAATGCAGGACAGGCCATGGAGAAATGGGAGCCTTGCTACACTGATGGGCGGGATGTAAATTGTCAACAGCCACTCTGGAGAAGTGTACGGTGAGTCCTGAAACGTCTAAAAAGCAAAGCTTAGAGAGCATAGGGCACTTCCACTCATGGGGGTATAAATTGGGAAAATGAAAAATCAGCAAGACACAAGCACCCCAAAGTTTAGGGCTGCTCTGTTGACAAGGACCTCCACTTCATTCCACCTTCAATATCCCAGGAAAGAGAAAAATGGATAAAGAAGTTGTGGTCCTTATGTACAATGGAATATCACTCAGCCGTGAAATCAATGTCATAAGGCTAGTAGCAGCATGATGAGTGGATTTAGGTACGACGACTCTAAGTGAAATAAGTCACACAGAAAAGGACACTTCTCATAAGGTATCACTGATAGAGGGAATGTAAAAACCGTTACACTTGAACTGAATTACAAAACAGAACAGAGTCACACATGCAGAAAACACACTATGGCTGCTTAACGGGAAAGGTGAGGTGGGGTGATACATAAAACAAGGGTTTCAAATTAGCTCAGATACCGTTCCATAAAACCAATATGTAATAGACTAGACCTACTCCTTGCTCAGAGAACTGGACTCAACACGCCCTATTCACCGCACAAGAATATATCTGACTAGTAATAATCTTAAAACCTATGTATTGATATCTCTCTGTTAGTGGGTCAAGTGGGTAAAAAGCGGCATAAACACAGCAGTGAAAAGCAGCTAAACCCCATTATAAAAATAAATTACTTTGAAAAACCCATGAAACAAAGACAGTGAAAGAGAGAGAAATTCTTACACAATTCATTCACGGGCTGTGATGCAACCTGGATTGACCATATCTAGACCCACAGCTGGATGAGACATAAGGGTGGACACTGTTGCGGCTGAGAGGTTTGGTGAGGTTGGGTGAGCAAACGCAGACCCTTTAAATAATACTGTGTGGTACCCATCGCATGGGTCCCAAATCTCCAGGTTCAAGGTCATCTTCCTACATCGAAAACATGCATGAGATACCCAGAAGATGGTACACCGTGTGATGGGGAAAGGTTTCTAAAACGCACCTCATTTCTCATCTGCTTGTGCCCGGGTTCGCCATTCCAGCCACTTTACTAGCAATCTCCCTCCTTGGAGCATCAGCACCTTTAACCTCCTGTTCCGTACAGGTTGCAATTTGTACTGAGGATGAACGGGAAGACGTGGAACCAATGAAAGACTAGCTCTTGGTGTTGGGACAGGCACAGGTCACTCTATTTTCCCATCAGG
Source organism: Balaenoptera borealis (assembly GCF_965194805.1). Taxonomy (NCBI): domain Eukaryota; kingdom Metazoa; phylum Chordata; class Mammalia; order Artiodactyla; family Balaenopteridae; genus Balaenoptera; species Balaenoptera borealis. The sequence goes on along the minus strand of NW_028122531.1, from coordinate 13,568 downwards.
AAGAAGAATTAACCACAGGCTCAGCCTGCCCCCCGGAACCAGAACAGGGCCTGAAGCCATCCTGCGCTTTTGCGGCCAGCTCCCTAAAAAGCGAGTTGTAAAATGGAGGTTCAGGGCACTGCAATTCACAAACCTGCAGACTTATAAATGATAACTCTCATCCACAAATATATTGAGGGAAGGCAAAGAAGAGGATTTGAAATCAAGGCAGAATTGCAGGAAACAGATTTCAGGAGGTAGATTCGAATTGCCTTTAAAGCACATGAAAAGCGGCAAAACGTTGACAATGATGCCCTTGGCCAAAAAGGGCGTATGCGTTTTTTCCTAAATATATTCAGGAAAAAACGCATACGCACTTTTTGGCCAACCAAGCAACCTGGAAAGGTAAATCAGCGCTACAAAGATGTCTCGCTTCCCATCGGTCAAAAGGGCCATGCTGAAAAAAGTGTCAAAACCAGAAATGCAGGACAGGCCATGGAGAAATGGGAGCCTTGCTACACTGATGGGCGGGATGTAAATTGTCAACAGCCACTCTGGAGAAGTGTACGGTGAGTCCTGAAACGTCTAAAAAGCAAAGCTTAGAGAGCATAGGGCACTTCCACTCATGGGGGTATAAATTGGGAAAATGAAAAATCAGCAAGACACAAGCACCCCAAAGTTTAGGGCTGCTCTGTTGACAAGGACCTCCACTTCATTCCACCTTCAATATCCCAGGAAAGAGAAAAATGGATAAAGAAGTTGTGGTCCTTATGTACACTGGAATATCACTCAGCCGTGAAATCAATGTCATAAGGCTAGTAGCAGCATGATGAGTGGATTTAGGTACGACGACTCTAAGTGAAATAAGTCACACAGAAAAGGACACTTCTCATAAGGTATCACTGATAGAGGGAATGTAAAAACCGTTACACTTGAACTGAATTACAAAACAGAACAGAGTCACACATGCAGAAAACACACTATGGCTGCTTAACGGGAAAGGTGAGGTGGGGTGATACATAAAACAAGGGTTTCAAATTAGCTCAGATACCGTTCCATAAAACCAATATGTAATAGACTAGACCTACTCCTTGCTCAGAGAACTGGACTCAACACGCCCTATTCACCGCACAAGAATATATCTGACTAGTAATAATCTTAAAACCTATGTATTGATATCTCTCTGTTAGTGGGTCAAGTGGGTAAAAAACGGCATAAACACAGCAGTGAAAAGCAGCTAAACCCCATTATAAAAATAAATTACTTTGAAAAACCCATGAAACAAAGACAGTGAAAGAGAGAGAAATTCTTACACAATGCTTTCAGGGGCTGTGATGCAACCTGGATTGACCATATCTAGACCCACAGCTGGATGAGACCTAAGGGTGGACACTGTTGCGGCTGAGAGGTTTGGTGAGGTTGGGTGGGCAAACGCAGACCCTTTAAATAATACTGCGTGGTACCCATCGCATGGGTCACAAATCTCCAGGTTCAAGGTCATCTTCCTACATCGAAAACATGCATGAGATACCCAGAAGATGGTACACCGTGTGATGGGGAAAGGTTTCTAAAACGCACCTCATTTCTCATCTGCTTGTGCCCGGGTTCGCCATTCCAGCCACTTTACTAGCAATCTCCCTCCTTGGAGCATCAGCACCTTTAACCTACTGTTCCGTACAGGTTGCAATTTGTACTGAGGATGAACGGGAAGACGTGGAACCAATGAAAAACTAGCTCTTGGTGTTGGGACAGGCACAGGTCACTCTATTTTCCCATCAGGAAGAAGAATTAACCACAGGCTCAGCCTGCCCCCCGGAACCAGAACAGGGCCTGAAGCCATCCTGCGCTTTTGCGGCCAGCTCCCTAAAAAGCGAGTTGTAAAATGGAGGTTCAGGGCACTGCAATTCACAAACCTGCAGACTTATAAATGATAACTCTCATCCACAAATATATTGAGGGAAGGCAAAGAAGAGGATTTGAAATCAAGGCAGAATTGCAGGAAACAGATTTCAGGAGGTAGATTCGAATCGCCTTTAAAGCACATGAAAAGCGGCAAAACGTTGACAATGATGCCCTTGGCCAAAAAGGGCGTATGCGTTTTTTCCTGAATATATTCAGGAAAAAACGCATACGCCCTTTTTGGCCAACCAAGCAACCTGGAAAGGCAAATCAGCGCTACAAAGATGTCTCGCTTCCCATCGGTCAAAAGGGCCATGCTGAAAAAAGTGTCAAAACCAGAAATGCAGGACAGGCCATGGAGAAATGGGAGCCTTGCTACACTGATGGGCGGGATGTAAATTGTCAACAGCCACTCTGGAGAAGCGTACGGTGAGTCCTGAAACGTCTAAAAAGCAAAGCTTAGAGAGCATAGGGCACTTCCACTCATGGGGGTATAAATTGGGAAAATTAAAAATCAGCAAGACACAAGCACCCCAAAGTTTAGGGCTGCTCTGTTGACAAGGACCTCCACTTCATTCCACCTTCAATATCGCAGGAAAGAGAAAAATGGATAAAGAAGTTGTGGTCCTTATGTACAATGGAATATCACTCAGCCGTGAAATCAATGTCATAAGGCTAGTAGCAGCATGATGAGTGGATTTAGGTACGACGACTCTAAGTGAAATAAGTCACACAGAAAAGGACACTTCTCATAAGGTATCACTTATAGAGGGAATGTAAAAACCGTTACACTTGAACTGAATTACAAAACAGAACAGAGTCACACATGCAGAAAACACACTATGGCTGCTTAACGGGAAAGGTGAGGTGGGGTGATACATAAAACAAGGGTTTCAAATTAGCTCAGATACCGTTCCATAAACCCAATATGTAATAGACAAGACCTACTCCTTGCTCAGAGAACTGGACTCAACACACCCTATTCACCGCACAAGAATATATCTGACTAGTAATAATCTTAAAACCTACGTATTGATATCTCTCTGTTAGTGGGTCAAGTGGGTAAAAAGCAGCATAAACACAGCAGTGAAAAGCAGCTAAACCCCATTATAAAAATAAATTACTTTGAAAAACCCATGAAACAAAGACAGTGAAAGAGAGAGAAATTCTTACACAATGCGTTCAGGGGCTGTGATGCAACCTGGATTGACCATATCTAGACCCACAGCTGGATGAGACATAAGGGTGGACACTGTTGCGGCTGAGAGGTTTGGTGAGGTTGGGTGAGCAAACGCAGACCCTTTAAATAATACTGTGTGGTACCCATCGCATGGGTCCCAAATCTCCAGGTTCAAGGTCATCTTCCTACATCGAAAACATGCATGAGATACCCAGAAGATGGTACACCGTGTGATGGCGAAAGGTTTCTAAAACGCACCTCATTTCTCATCTGCTTGTGCCCGGGTTCGCCATTCCAGCCACTTTACTAGCAATCTCCCTCCTTGGAGCATCAGCACCTTTAACCTCCTGTTCTGTACAGGTTGCAATTTGTACTGAGGATGAACGGGAAGACGTGGAACCAATGAAAGACTAGCTCTTGGTGTTGGGACAGGCACAGGTCACTCTATTTTCCCATCAGGAAGAAGAATTAACCACAGGCTCAGCCTGCCCCCCGGAACCAGAACAGGGCCTGAAGCCATCCTGCGCTTTTGCGGCCAGCTCCCTAAAAAGCGAGTTGTAAAATGGAGGTTCAGGGCACTGCAATTCACAAACCTGCAGACTTATAAATGATAACTCTCATCCACAAATATATTGAGGGAAGGCAAAGAAGAGGATTTGAAATCAAGGCAGAATTGCAGGAAACAGATTTCAGGAGGTAGATTCGAATTGCCTTTAAAGCACATGAAAAGCGGCAAAACGTTGACAATGATGCCCTTGGCCAAAAAGGGCGTATGCGTTTTTTCCTAAATATATTCAGGAAAAAACGCATACGCACTTTTTGGCCAACCAAGCAACCTGGAAAGGCAAATCAGCGCTACAAAGATGTCTCGCTTCCCATCGGTCAAAAGGGCCATGCTGAAAAAAGTGTCAAAACCAGAAATGCAGGACAGGCCATGGAGAAATGGGAGCCTTGCTACACTGATGGGCGGGATGTAAATTGTCAACAGCCACTCTGGAGAAGTGTACGGTGAGTCCTGAAACGTCTAAAAAGCAAAGCTTAGAGAGCATAGGGCACTTCCACTCATGGGGGTATAAATTGGGAAAATGAAAAATCAGCAAGACACAAGCACCCCAAAGTTTAGGGCTGCTCTGTTGACAAGGACCTCCACTTCATTCCACCTTCAATATCCCAGGAAAGAGAAAAATGGATAAAGAAGTTGTGGTCCTTATGTACAATGGAATATCACTCAGCCGTGAAATCAATGTCATAAGGCTAGTAGCAGCATGATGAGTGGATTTAGGTACGACGACTCTAAGTGAAATAAGTCACACAGAAAAGGACACTTCTCATAAGGTATCACTGATAGAGGGAATGTAAAAACCGTTACACTTGAACTGAATTACAAAACAGAACAGAGTCACACATGCAGAAAACACACTATGGCTGCTTAACGGGAAAGGTGAGGTGGGGTGATACATAAAACAAGGGTTTCAAATTAGCTCAGATACCGTTCCATAAAACCAATATGTAATAGACTAGACCTACTCCTTGCTCAGAGAACTGGACTCAACACGCCCTATTCACCGCACAAGAATATATCTGACTAGTAATAATCTTAAAACCTATGTATTGATATCTCTCTGTTAGTGGGTCAAGTGGGTAAAAAGCGGCATAAACACAGCAGTGAAAAGCAGCTAAACCCCATTATAAAAATAAATTACTTTGAAAAACCCATGAAACAAAGACAGTGAAAGAGAGAGAAATTCTTACACAATGCGTTCAGGGGCTGTGATGCAACCTGGATTGACCATATCTAGACCCACAGCTGGATGAGACATAAGGGTGGACACTGTTGCGGCTGAGAGGTTTGGTGAGGTTGGGTGAGCAAACGCAGACCCTTTAAATAATACTGTGTGGTACCCATCGCATGGGTCCCAAATCTCCAGGTTCAAGGTCATCTTCCTACATCGAAAACATGCATGAGATACCCAGAAGATGGTACACCGTGTGATGGCGAAAGGTTTCTAAAACGCACCTCATTTCTCATCTGCTTGTGCCCGGGTTCGCCATTCCAGCCACTTTACTAGCAATCTCCCTCCTTGGAGCATCAGCACCTTTAACCTCCTGTTCCGTACAGGTTGCAATTTGTACTGAGGATGAACGGGAAGACGTGGAACCAATGAAAGACTAGCTCTTGGTGTTGGGACAGGCACAGGTCACTCTATTTTCCCATCAGGAAGAAGAATTAACCACAGGCTCAGCCTGCCCCCCGGAACCAGAACAGGGCCTGAAGCCATCCTGCGCTTTTGCGGCCAGCTCCCTAAAAAGCGAGTTGTAAAATGGAGGTTCAGGGCACTGCAATTCACAAACCTGCAGACTTATAAATGATAACTCTCATCCACAAATATATTGAGGGAAGGCAAAGAAGAGGATTTGAAATCAAGGCAGAATTGCAGGAAACAGATTTCAGGAGGTAGATTCGAATTGCCTTTAAAGCACATGAAAAGCGGCAAAACGTTGACAATGATGCCCTTGGCCAAAAAGGGCGTATGCGTTTTTTCCTAAATATATTCAGGAAAAAACGCATACGCACTTTTTGGCCAACCAAGCAACCTGGAAAGGCAAATCAGCGCTACAAAGATGTCTCGCTTCCCATCGGTCAAAAGGGCCATGCTGAAAAAAGTGTCAAAACCAGAAATGCAGGACAGGCCATGGAGAAATGGGAGCCTTGCTACACTGATGGGCGGGATGTAAATTGTCAACAGCCACTCTGGAGAAGTGTACGGTGAGTCCTGAAACGTCTAAAAAGCAAAGCTTAGAGAGCATAGGGCACTTCCACTCATGGGGGTATAAATTGGGAAAATGAAAAATCAGCAAGACACAAGCACCCCAAAGTTTAGGGCTGCTCTGTTGACAAGGACCTCCACTTCATTCCACCTTCAATATCCCAGGAAAGAGAAAAATGGATAAAGAAGTTGTGGTCCTTATGTACAATGGAATATCACTCAGCCGTGAAATCAATGTCATAAGGCTAGTAGCAGCATGATGAGTGGATTTAGGTACGACGACTCTAAGTGAAATAAGTCACACAGAAAAGGACACTTCTCATAAGGTATCACTGATAGAGGGAATGTAAAAACCGTTACACTTGAACTGAATTACAAAACAGAACAGAGTCACACATGCAGAAAACACACTATGGCTGCTTAACGGGAAAGGTGAGGTGGGGTGATACATAAAACAAGGGTTTCAAATTAGCTCAGATACCGTTCCATAAAACCAATATGTAATAGACTAGACCTACTCCTTGCTCAGAGAACTGGACTCAACACGCCCTATTCACCGCACAAGAATATATCTGACTAGTAATAATCTTAAAACCTATGTATTGATATCTCTCTGTTAGTGGGTCAAGTGGGTAAAAAGCGGCATAAACACAGCAGTGAAAAGCAGCTAAACCCCATTATAAAAATAAATTACTTTGAAAAACCCATGAAACAAAGACAGTGAAAGAGAGAGAAATTCTTACACAATTCATTCACGGGCTGTGATGCAACCTGGATTGACCATATCTAGACCCACAGCTGGATGAGACATAAGGGTGGACACTGTTGCGGCTGAGAGGTTTGGTGAGGTTGGGTGAGCAAACGCAGACCCTTTAAATAATACTGTGTGGTACCCATCGCATGGGTCCCAAATCTCCAGGTTCAAGGTCATCTTCCTACATCGAAAACATGCATGAGATACCCAGAAGATGGTACACCGTGTGATGGGGAAAGGTTTCTAAAACGCACCTCATTTCTCATCTGCTTGTGCCCGGGTTCGCCATTCCAGCCACTTTACTAGCAATCTCCCTCCTTGGAGCATCAGCACCTTTAACCTCCTGTTCCGTACAGGTTGCAATTTGTACTGAGGATGAACGGGAAGACGTGGAACCAATGAAAGACTAGCTCTTGGTGTTGGGACAGGCACAGGTCACTCTATTTTCCCATCAGGAAGAAGAATTAACCACAGGCTCAGCCTGCCCCCCGGAACCAGAACAGGGCCTGAAGCCATCCTGCGCTTTTGCGGCCAGCTCCCTAAAAAGCGAGTTGTAAAATGGAGGTTCAGGGCACTGCAATTCACAAACCTGCAGACTTATAAATGATAACTCTCATCCACAAATATATTGAGGGAAGGCAAAGAAGAGGATTTGAAATCAAGGCAGAATTGCAGGAAACAGATTTCAGGAGGTAGATTCGAATTGCCTTTAAAGCACATGAAAAGCGGCAAAACGTTGACAATGATGCCCTTGGCCAAAAAGGGCGTATGCGTTTTTTCCTAAATATATTCAGGAAAAAACGCATACGCACTTTTTGGCCAACCAAGCAACCTGGAAAGGTAAATCAGCGCTACAAAGATGTCTCGCTTCCCATCGGTCAAAAGGGCCATGCTGAAAAAAGTGTCAAAACCAGAAATGCAGGACAGGCCATGGAGAAATGGGAGCCTTGCTACACTGATGGGCGGGATGTAAATTGTCAACAGCCACTCTGGAGAAGTGTACGGTGAGTCCTGAAACGTCTAAAAAGCAAAGCTTAGAGAGCATAGGGCACTTCCACTCATGGGGGTATAAATTGGGAAAATGAAAAATCAGCAAGACACAAGCACCCCAAAGTTTAGGGCTGCTCTGTTGACAAGGACCTCCACTTCATTCCACCTTCAATATCCCAGGAAAGAGAAAAATGGATAAAGAAGTTGTGGTCCTTATGTACACTGGAATATCACTCAGCCGTGAAATCAATGTCATAAGGCTAGTAGCAGCATGATGAGTGGATTTAGGTACGACGACTCTAAGTGAAATAAGTCACACAGAAAAGGACACTTCTCATAAGGTATCACTGATAGAGGGAATGTAAAAACCGTTACACTTGAACTGAATTACAAAACAGAACAGAGTCACACATGCAGAAAACACACTATGGCTGCTTAACGGGAAAGGTGAGGTGGGGTGATACATAAAACAAGGGTTTCAAATTAGCTCAGATACCGTTCCATAAAACCAATATGTAATAGACTAGACCTACTCCTTGCTCAGAGAACTGGACTCAACACGCCCTATTCACCGCACAAGAATATATCTGACTAGTAATAATCTTAAAACCTATGTATTGATATCTCTCTGTTAGTGGGTCAAGTGGGTAAAAAACGGCATAAACACAGCAGTGAAAAGCAGCTAAACCCCATTATAAAAATAAATTACTTTGAAAAACCCATGAAACAAAGACAGTGAAAGAGAGAGAAATTCTTACACAATGCTTTCAGGGGCTGTGATGCAACCTGGATTGACCATATCTAGACCCACAGCTGGATGAGACCTAAGGGTGGACACTGTTGCGGCTGAGAGGTTTGGTGAGGTTGGGTGGGCAAACGCAGACCCTTTAAATAATACTGCGTGGTACCCATCGCATGGGTCACAAATCTCCAGGTTCAAGGTCATCTTCCTACATCGAAAACATGCATGAGATACCCAGAAGATGGTACACCGTGTGATGGGGAAAGGTTTCTAAAACGCACCTCATTTCTCATCTGCTTGTGCCCGGGTTCGCCATTCCAGCCACTTTACTAGCAATCTCCCTCCTTGGAGCATCAGCACCTTTAACCTACTGTTCCGTACAGGTTGCAATTTGTACTGAGGATGAACGGGAAGACGTGGAACCAATGAAAAACTAGCTCTTGGTGTTGGGACAGGCACAGGTCACTCTATTTTCCCATCAGGAAGAAGAATTAACCACAGGCTCAGCCTGCCCCCCGGAACCAGAACAGGGCCTGAAGCCATCCTGCGCTTTTGCGGCCAGCTCCCTAAAAAGCGAGTTGTAAAATGGAGGTTCAGGGCACTGCAATTCACAAACCTGCAGACTTATAAATGATAACTCTCATCCACAAATATATTGAGGGAAGGCAAAGAAGAGGATTTGAAATCAAGGCAGAATTGCAGGAAACAGATTTCAGGAGGTAGATTCGAATCGCCTTTAAAGCACATGAAAAGCGGCAAAACGTTGACAATGATGCCCTTGGCCAAAAAGGGCGTATGCGTTTTTTCCTGAATATATTCAGGAAAAAACGCATACGCCCTTTTTGGCCAACCAAGCAACCTGGAAAGGCAAATCAGCGCTACAAAGATGTCTCGCTTCCCATCGGTCAAAAGGGCCATGCTGAAAAAAGTGTCAAAACCAGAAATGCAGGACAGGCCATGGAGAAATGGGAGCCTTGCTACACTGATGGGCGGGATGTAAATTGTCAACAGCCACTCTGGAGAAGCGTACGGTGAGTCCTGAAACGTCTAAAAAGCAAAGCTTAGAGAGCATAGGGCACTTCCACTCATGGGGGTATAAATTGGGAAAATTAAAAATCAGCAAGACACAAGCACCCCAAAGTTTAGGGCTGCTCTGTTGACAAGGACCTCCACTTCATTCCACCTTCAATATCGCAGGAAAGAGAAAAATGGATAAAGAAGTTGTGGTCCTTATGTACAATGGAATATCACTCAGCCGTGAAATCAATGTCATAAGGCTAGTAGCAGCATGATGAGTGGATTTAGGTACGACGACTCTAAGTGAAATAAGTCACACAGAAAAGGACACTTCTCATAAGGTATCACTTATAGAGGGAATGTAAAAACCGTTACACTTGAACTGAATTACAAAACAGAACAGAGTCACACATGCAGAAAACACACTATGGCTGCTTAACGGGAAAGGTGAGGTGGGGTGATACATAAAACAAGGGTTTCAAATTAGCTCAGATACCGTTCCATAAACCCAATATGTAATAGACAAGACCTACTCCTTGCTCAGAGAACTGGACTCAACACGCCCTATTCACCGCACAAGAATATATCTGACTAGTAATAATCTTAAAACCTACGTATTGATATCTCTCTGTTAGTGGGTCAAGTGGGTAAAAAGCGGCATAAACACAGCAGTGAAAAGCAGCTAAACCCCATTATAAAAATAAATTACTTTGAAAAACCCATGAAACAAAGACAGTGAAAGAGAGAGAAATTCTTACACAATGCGTTCAGGGGCTGTGATGCAACCTGGATTGACCATATCTAGACCCACAGCTGGATGAGACATAAGGGTGGACACTGTTGCGGCTGAGAGGTTTGGTGAGGTTGGGTGAGCAAACGCAGACCCTTTAAATTAATACTGCGTGGTACCCATCGCATGGGTCCCAAATCTCCAGGTTCAAGGTCATCTTCCTACATCGAAAACATGCATGAGATACCCAGAAGATGGTACACCGTGTGATGGCGAAAGGTTTCTAAAACGCACCTCATTTCTCATCTGCTTGTGCCCGGGTTCGCCATTCCAGCCACTTTACTAGCAATCTCCCTCCTTGGAGCATCAGCACCTTTAACCTCCTGTTCCGTACAGGTTGCAATTTGTACTGAGGATGAACGGGAAGACGTGGAACCAATGAAAGACTAGCTCTTGGTGTTGGGACAGGCACAGGTCACTCTATTTTCCCATCAGGAAGAAGAATTAACCACAGGCTCAGCCTGCCCCCCGGAACCAGAACAGGGCCTGAAGCCATCCTGCGCTTTTGCGGCCAGCTCCCTAAAAAGCGAGTTGTAAAATGGAGGTTCAGGGCACTGCAATTCACAAACCTGCAGACTTATAAATGATAACTCTCATCCACAAATATATTGAGGGAAGGCAAAGAAGAGGATTTGAAATCAAGGCAGAATTGCAGGAAACAGATTTCAGGAGGTAGATTCGAATTGCCTTTAAAGCACATGAAAAGCGGCAAAACGTTGACAATGATGCCCTTGGCCAAAAAGGGCGTATGCGTTTTTTCCTAAATATATTCAGGAAAAAACGCATACGCACTTTTTGGCCAACCAAGCAACCTGGAAAGGCAAATCAGCGCTACAAAGATGTCTCGCTTCCCATCGGTCAAAAGGGCCATGCTGAAAAAAGTGTCAAAACCAGAAATGCAGGACAGGCCATGGAGAAATGGGAGCCTTGCTACACTGATGGGCGGGATGTAAATTGTCAACAGCCACTCTGGAGAAGTGTACGGTGAGTCCTGAAACGTCTAAAAAGCAAAGCTTAGAGAGCATAGGGCACTTCCACTCATGGGGGTATAAATTGGGAAAATGAAAAATCAGCAAGACACAAGCACCCCAAAGTTTAGGGCTGCTCTGTTGACAAGGACCTCCACTTCATTCCACCTTCAATATCCCAGGAAAGAGAAAAATGGATAAAGAAGTTGTGGTCCTTATGTACAATGGAATATCACTCAGCCGTGAAATCAATGTCATAAGGCTAGTAGCAGCATGATGAGTGGATTTAGGTACGACGACTCTAAGTGAAATAAGTCACACAGAAAAGGACACTTCTCATAAGGTATCACTGATAGAGGGAATGTAAAAACCGTTACACTTGAACTGAATTACAAAACAGAACAGAGTCACACATGCAGAAAACACACTATGGCTGCTTAACGGGAAAGGTGAGGTGGGGTGATACATAAAACAAGGGTTTCAAATTAGCTCAGATACCGTTCCATAAAACCAATATGTAATAGACTAGACCTACTCCTTGCTCAGAGAACTGGACTCAACACGCCCTATTCACCGCACAAGAATATATCTGACTAGTAATAATCTTAAAACCTATGTATTGATATCTCTCTGTTAGTGGGTCAAGTGGGTAAAAAACGGCATAAACACAGCAGTGAAAAGCAGCTAAACCCCATTATAAAAATAAATTACTTTGAAAAACCCATGAAACAAAGACAGTGAAAGAGAGAGAAATTCTTACACAATGCTTTCAGGGGCTGTGATGCAACCTGGATTGACCATATCTAGACCCACAGCTGGATGAGACCTAAGGGTGGACACTGTTGCGGCTGAGAGGTTTGGTGAGGTTGGGTGGGCAAACGCAGACCCTTTAAATAATACTGCGTGGTACCCATCGCATGGGTCACAAATCTCCAGGTTCAAGGTCATCTTCCTACATCGAAAACATGCATGAGATACCCAGAAGATGGTACACCGTGTGATGGGGAAAGGTTTCTAAAACGCACCTCATTTCTCATCTGCTTGTGCCCGGGTTCGCCATTCCAGCCACTTTACTAGCAATCTCCCTCCTTGGAGCATCAGCACCTTTAACCTACTGTTCCGTACAGGTTGCAATTTGTACTGAGGATGAACGGGAAGACGTGGAACCAATGAAAAACTAGCTCTTGGTGTTGGGACAGGCACAGGTCACTCTATTTTCCCATCAGGAAGAAGAATTAACCACAGGCTCAGCCTGCCCCCCGGAACCAGAACAGGGCCTGAAGCCATCCTGCGCTTTTGCGGCCAGCTCCCTAAAAAGCGAGTTGTAAAATGGAGGTTCAGGGCACTGCAATTCACAAACCTGCAGACTTATAAATGATAACTCTCATCCACAAATATATTGAGGGAAGGCAAAGAAGAGGATTTGAAATCAAGGCAGAATTGCAGGAAACAGATTTCAGGAGGTAGATTCGAATCGCCTTTAAAGCACATGAAAAGCGGCAAAACGTTGACAATGATGCCCTTGGCCAAAAAGGGCGTATGCGTTTTTTCCTGAATATATTCAGGAAAAAACGCATACGCCCTTTTTGGCCAACCAAGCAACCTGGAAAGGCAAATCAGCGCTACAAAGATGTCTCGCTTCCCATCGGTCAAAAGGGCCATGCTGAAAAAAGTGTCAAAACCAGAAATGCAGGACAGGCCATGGAGAAATGGGAGCCTTGCTACACTGATGGGCGGGATGTAAATTGTCAACAGCCACTCTGGAGAAGCGTACGGTGAGTCCTGAAACGTCTAAAAAGCAAAGCTTAGAGAGCATAGGGCACTTCCACTCATGGGGGTATAAATTGGGAAAATTAAAAATCAGCAAGACACAAGCACCCCAAAGTTTAGGGCTGCTCTGTTGACAAGGACCTCCACTTCATTCCACCTTCAATATCGCAGGAAAGAGAAAAATGGATAAAGAAGTTGTGGTCCTTATGTACAATGGAATATCACTCAGCCGTGAAATCAATGTCATAAGGCTAGTAGCAGCATGATGAGTGGATTTAGGTACGACGACTCTAAGTGAAATAAGTCACACAGAAAAGGACACTTCTCATAAGGTATCACTTATAGAGGGAATGTAAAAACCGTTACACTTGAACTGAATTACAAAACAGAACAGAGTCACACATGCAGAAAACACACTATGGCTGCTTAACGGGAAAGGTGAGGTGGGGTGATACATAAAACAAGGGTTTCAAATTAGCTCAGATACCGTTCCATAAACCCAATATGTAATAGACAAGACCTACTCCTTGCTCAGAGAACTGGACTCAACACGCCCTATTCACCGCACAAGAATATATCTGACTAGTAATAATCTTAAAACCTACGTATTGATATCTCTCTGTTAGTGGGTCAAGTGGGTAAAAAGCGGCATAAACACAGCAGTGAAAAGCAGCTAAACCCCATTATAAAAATAAATTACTTTGAAAAACC
>NW_028122532.1:0-94000 GCF_965194805.1 Balaenoptera borealis | reverse complement strand
GTGTTTTGAATTGCTTTGGCCCTTCCCTACTGCAGGACATTTTTTGAGGGCATGTGTCATTTACACCCCTGCAGTCCTTGTGAATATTAGTGACCATTAGTAGTGGATTTAAAGCTGCCGTTTGAGGAAGCGGCGTTGGGTGGCACCATTTGTACGTTACCAACTCTGCTTGCTAAGGTAACAGAACCTTCCTGGAAGATGTGATTTTACGTTGCAGATTAGAGTGGAATGTGCCAGCACAGAGCCCCAGAAGTTTTAGCCTCCTTAATTCTTGTTTGTGTCTTTAATTTTTAGTTTTTATCAGAGCCAATTTGATTGAAACATGTCGTTTGTGCTAGGTGTGCAGAATCTTGTTCGTTTACACATATACATATATCTATTGATCTTTGTATCCTTTTCCATGTAAGTTATTACAGAGTGTTGAGTAGCCCACTGTTGGTATTCCATAGGTCTTTGGTGATTATATATTTTATATGTATTAGTATATGTTTGATAACCCGAATATCCTAATTTATCCACTCCTCACACCTTTGCATTGGCTCAACCATAAGTTTGCCTTCTCAGTCTGAGATTGTCTTTCTCTATGGAAATTTGTTCATTTTTATGAATTTTCAGATAACATAAGTGATATCATAGGACATTTGTCTTTCGCATTCTGACTTACTTCACGTTGTGTGATTATCTCTAGGGTCATCCGTGGTGCTGCAAATGGCATTGTTTTATTTTTTGCGTGGCTAATATTCCATTCTGTACATATACCACTTCTTCTATGTCCATTCATCTGTTTCGGGACCTTTTTTTTGCTTCCGTGTCTTGGCTATTTAAATATTGCTGCAGTGCACCTTTGCCTGCCTCTGTCTTTCCGATCCTGGTGGTCTTAGGTTATAGGCCCAGAAGGTGCCCTGCCGGATCATATGGTAGCTCAATTTTTACCTTTGAAACCACCTCCATTCTGTTGTCGTTAGTGCTGTTACCACTCTTCATCCCACCAGCAGCTAGAAGGTACACAGTTCTCTAAAACCCCCCCCTTCAGCATTTATAGTTTGTAGACTTTTTGCTGATGGTCATTTGACTGGTGTGAGCTGAAACCTTTTTGGAGGTTGGATTTGCATGCATCTAACAATTCCTTATACTGAGCTTTAGGCATGTCTTTTGTTTTCTTTTCCTTTTTCTTTTTAAAGAGTGAGTACAACATCCCTCTTCATATTGACTGCTTGAAAAATTTGTCATGTGTTGAATTTTCTTGGCTATTCCCTACCCCAGGGCCTTTTCTGAGGGCAGGTGTCATTTACAGCCCGGCAGTCCTTGTGAATGTTAAGTGACCATTAGCACTCTGTTTACAGTTGCTGTTGTGGGAAACAGCCACAAGGCGGCAGCATTTCTACGTTCTCAACTCTTGTTACTAGGGCAACAGAGTCTTCCTGGACGTCGTGTTCCTCGGTTGTAAATTAGACTGGAATGTGCTCGGACAAACCCCCAGAAGTTTATGTCTCCTTACTTATGTTTGTTTTTTAAATTTAATTTCTCTTTCTTATCGAAGTAAATTTGAATAGAGTGTTGTGGTTGTCTGGCTGTACAGAATCTGGTCAATTATTCATACATATATCTGTCCATCTCCGGATCCTCTTACCATGTATGTTATTACAGAGTGTTGAGTTGACCTCCCTTGGTATTTGGCAGGTGTTTGGTCATTATGTATTTTATATGTATTGGTGATTATATAATTCATATAGTTTATATGTCATATGTTCATATACATTTAACATACATTAGTATATGTATGTTATCCCCATAATCCTAATTTATCCATCCTCCCACCTTTCATTTTGGTTAACCGTTGGTTTGTTTTATAAGTCTGTGAGTGTCTTTTTTCTGTGCAAATATGTTCATTGGTAGCAATCTTAGGCTAACCTCTATAAAGGATATCATAAGATATTTGTCATTCCCTTTTGACTTACTTAAGATAATATGATTATTTCTAGGCTCATCTGTAGTCATGAAAACGGGATTGTTCACTTTTTTCCAAGGCTAGTATGCCATTCGGTACATATACCACTTCTTCTCTGTCCATTTATCTGTTGATGGACATTTTGTTTGCTTGCATGTCTTGGCTATTGTAAATATTGCCGCAGTGCATGTTTGCCTATCTGTGTGTTTCTGATTCTGGTCTTTGTAGGTTATAGGCCCATTAGGGGATCGGCCACATCATATGGTAGCTCAACTTTTACCTTTTAAATGCAGCTCCATTCTGTCCTCATGATTAGCTGTTACCGGTTTACCTCCAACCAACAGCATAGTGGGTATGCAATTGTCCACAAACCCGTCAGCATTCATTGTTTGTCGACATTTTTACTGATGGCATTTTGAAAATTGGGTGGCGAAATCTTTTTGTAGTTTGGGTTTACATCCAAGCAATAATTCGCGATATTGAGCTTTGATCCATGTTCTTCTTTTGTTTTTAAATGGAAGAGTGAGTAAAACTTACCTCTTTAAATTGTTTTCTTGAAAATATTTTCCGTGTTTTGAACTTTTTTGACCATTACCTACCCCAGGACATTTTTTAAGGACATGTGTCATTTACAGCCCTACAATTCCTGTGAATATTAAGTGACCGTTAGCCCTGTGTTTAAAGCTGCTGCTGTGGCAAAAGGCCTGAAGGCGGCAGCATTTCTCCATTCCCAAATCTGGTTACTAGGGCAGCCGAGTCTTCCTTTAAGTTCCTAGGTTGTAAACTAGAATGGAATGTGCCAGGAAAAACCCCAATAAGTTGATGTCTCATTAATTGTTGTTAGTGGTTTTAATTTTTTTAATTGGGGTAATGATTAGAATATTGTGCGTTCTAGGTGCACACAATCAGGTTCACTTGAACATTGTATGTATCTATTCATGTACAGATCCTCTTCCCATGTAAATTATTATTATTTTTTGCAATAAATATGATTTATTTATTTATTTATTTATTTATTTATTTATCTATTGGCCGAATTGGGTCTTCATTGCTGCATGTGGGCTTTCTCTAGTTGCAGTGAGCGGGGGCTAATCTTCGTTGCGGTGCACGGGCTGCTCACTGCAGTGGCTTCTCTTGTTGCACAGCACGGGCTCTCGGCGTGTGGGCTTCAGGAGTTGTGGCGTGTGGGCTCAGTAGTTGTGGCTCGTGGCCTCTAGAGCGCAGGCTCAGTGGTTGTGGTGCACGGGCTTAATTGCTCTGCAGCATGTGGGATCTTCGCGGACCAGGGATCGAACCTGTGTCCCCTGCATTGGCAGGCGGATTCTTAACCACCGCCCCACCAAGGAAGCCCCCATGTAAATTATTACAGAGCGTTCAGTAGACCTACCTTGGTATAGGATCGGTCTTTTTGATATATGTATTTAATATGTATTTGTATGTGTATGGTAACCCTAATCTTAATGTATCCATTCCTCCCACCTTTCCGTTTAGAAAACCCTAGTTTATTCTCTGTGTCTGTGAGTCTCTTTCTCTGTGGAAATATGTTCACTTGTGTCAGTTGTTAGGTAACACCTAGTAGTGATATCACAGGATATTTGTCGTCTGCTTTCCGACTTACCTCATGTTCTGTGATTATCTCTAGGCTCACCTATGGTGCCGGAAAGAGCAGTGTTTCATTCTTTTCCATGGCGAATATTCCATTGTGTACATGGACCACTTCTTCTTTGTGCATTCATCGGTTGATGGACATTTTGGTTGCTTCCAAGCCTTGGCTCTGCTAAATATTGATGCAGTGCAGGATTGCCAGCCTGTGTCTTTCGGATTCTGGTCTTCTCAGGGGATAGGGCCAGCAGTGGGCCTACTAGATCATATGGTAGATCAAGTTTTACCTTTAAATGCACCTCCATTCTGTTCTCACTACTGCCTGTTACCAGTTTCCATCCCACCAGCAAGTAGAGGGTACACAGTTCTCTAAAACCCCTTCAGCATTTATTGTTTGTAGACGTTTTACTGATGGCATTTTGAGTGTTCGGTGGTGATACCTTTTTGTACTTTGGATTTGCATGCGTCTAATAATTCCCGATATTGAGCTTTTATCCACGTCCGGTTTTTTTTTCTTGTAACAGGAAAAGAGTAAAACTTACCTCTTCAAACTGTTTCCTTGAAAACATTGGCCGTCTTCTGAATTCTTTTGGCCATTACCTACACCAGGACATTTTCTGAGGGCAGGTGTCATTTACAACCCTGTAGTGATTGTGAATATGCAGTGACCAATAGCACTGGGTTTAAAGCTGCTGTTGCAGGAAACGGCCACAAATCGGCGGCATTTCTATATTCCCAACTCTGGTTACTAGGGCAACAGAGCCTTCCTGGAAGTCCTGTTTGTAGGTCGCAAATTAGAGTGGAATGTGCCAGGACAAACCCCCTCAGACTTCTGTCTTCTTATTTGGTGTTGGTATTCTTAGTTTAATTTTTATTTTTCTCAGAGCAAATTTGGTTGCAATGTTGTGTTGGTTCTAGGTGTACAGAATCTGTTTCATTGATACATATATCTTTTCATGTTTGGATCCTGTTCCATATAGGTTATTACAGAATGTTGTGTAGACCTCTCTTGGTATTTGGTATGTCTTTGGCGATTCGATATTTTATAAGTATTAGCATATGTCTGTTAAACCCAATCTCCTCCGTTATACATTCCTGACACCTTTCCATTTGGTTAACCACAAGTTTGTTTTCTGAATATGTGAGTGTCCTTCTCTGGGGAAATAAGTTCATTAATATCAATTTTTACATAACACCTATACGTGATATCATAGGATATGTGTCTCTCGCTTTGTGACTTACTTCAAGTTGTATGATTATCTGTAGCGTCATCTATGGTGCTGCAAAAGGCATTGTTTCAATTCTTTTCTGTGTGTGATATTCCATTGTGTACATGGACCTCTCTTTCGTCCATTCATCTGATGATGGACATTTTTGTTGCTTCCATGTCTTGGCTATGGTAAATACTGCTGCAATACACGATGTTCCATCTGTGTCGTTTTGATTCTGGTCTTCACAGGTGCCAGGCCCAATAGTGAGCCTTCCGGACCATATGGTAACTCAATGTTTACCTTTTCAACGCACTGCCATTCTGTTCCTATTATTGGCTGTTACCACTTCACATCCCACTTAGAGCTATAGGTCATGCTATTCTCCACAACTTCTTCAACATCTATTGTTTGTAGACTTTTTGCTGATGGTCATTCTGACTAGTGTGAGGTGATAACTTTGTGTGGAATGCTTTTGCATGCGTCTAAGAATTCCTGATGTTGAGCTTTCATCAATATCCTTTTTATTTTTTTTAAGATTGAGTTAAACTTACAACTTCAAATTGCCCTCTTGAAAAATTTGCCGTGTTTTGAATTGCTTTGGCCCTTCCCTACTGCAGGACATTTTTTGAGGGCATGTGTCATTTACACCCCTGCAGTCCTTGTGAATATTAGTGACCATTAGTAGTGGATTTAAAGCTGCCGTTTGAGGAAGCGGCGTTGGGTGGCACCATTTGTACGTTACCAACTCTGCTTGCTAAGGTAACAGAACCTTCCTGGAAGATGTGATTTTACGTTGCAGATTAGAGTGGAATGTGCCAGCACAGAGCCCCAGAAGTTTTAGCCTCCTTAATTCTTGTTTGTGTCTTTAATTTTTAGTTTTTATCAGAGCCAATTTGATTGAAACATGTCGTTTGTGCTAGGTGTGCAGAATCTTGTTCGTTTACACATATACATATATCTATTGATCTTTGTATCCTTTTCCATGTAAGTTATTACAGAGTGTTGAGTAGCCCACTGTTGGTATTCCATAGGTCTTTGGTGATTATATATTTTATATGTATTAGTATATGTTTGATAACCCGAATATCCTAATTTATCCACTCCTCACACCTTTGCATTGGCTCAACCATAAGTTTGCCTTCTCAGTCTGAGATTGTCTTTCTCTATGGAAATTTGTTCATTTTTATGAATTTTCAGATAACATAAGTGATATCATAGGACATTTGTCTTTCGCATTCTGACTTACTTCACGTTGTGTGATTATCTCTAGGGTCATCCGTGGTGCTGCAAATGGCATTGTTTTATTTTTTGCGTGGCTAATATTCCATTCTGTACATATACCACTTCTTCTATGTCCATTCATCTGTTTCGGGACCTTTTTTTTGCTTCCGTGTCTTGGCTATTTAAATATTGCTGCAGTGCACCTTTGCCTGCCTCTGTCTTTCCGATCCTGGTGGTCTTAGGTTATAGGCCCAGAAGGTGCCCTGCCGGATCATATGGTAGCTCAATTTTTACCTTTGAAACCACCTCCATTCTGTTGTCGTTAGTGCTGTTACCACTCTTCATCCCACCAGCAGCTAGAAGGTACACAGTTCTCTAAAACCCCCCCCTTCAGCATTTATAGTTTGTAGACTTTTTGCTGATGGTCATTTGACTGGTGTGAGCTGAAACCTTTTTGGAGGTTGGATTTGCATGCATCTAACAATTCCTTATACTGAGCTTTAGGCATGTCTTTTGTTTTCTTTTCCTTTTTCTTTTTAAAGAGTGAGTACAACATCCCTCTTCATATTGACTGCTTGAAAAATTTGTCATGTGTTGAATTTTCTTGGCTATTCCCTACCCCAGGGCCTTTTCTGAGGGCAGGTGTCATTTACAGCCCGGCAGTCCTTGTGAATGTTAAGTGACCATTAGCACTCTGTTTACAGTTGCTGTTGTGGGAAACAGCCACAAGGCGGCAGCATTTCTACGTTCTCAACTCTTGTTACTAGGGCAACAGAGTCTTCCTGGACGTCGTGTTCCTCGGTTGTAAATTAGACTGGAATGTGCTCGGACAAACCCCCAGAAGTTTATGTCTCCTTACTTATGTTTGTTTTTT
The DNA here is from genome assembly GCF_965194805.1 of Balaenoptera borealis. Taxonomy (NCBI): domain Eukaryota; kingdom Metazoa; phylum Chordata; class Mammalia; order Artiodactyla; family Balaenopteridae; genus Balaenoptera; species Balaenoptera borealis. The sequence continues at coordinate 87,144 of NW_028122532.1, read as the reverse complement.
AAATTTAATTTCTCTTTCTTATCGAAGTAAATTTGAATAGAGTGTTGTGGTTGTCTGGCTGTACAGAATCTGGTCAATTATTCATACATATATCTGTCCATCTCCGGATCCTCTTACCATGTATGTTATTACAGAGTGTTGAGTTGACCTCCCTTGGTATTTGGCAGGTGTTTGGTCATTATGTATTTTATATGTATTGGTGATTATATAATTCATATAGTTTATATGTCATATGTTCATATACATTTAACATACATTAGTATATGTATGTTATCCCCATAATCCTAATTTATCCATCCTCCCACCTTTCATTTTGGTTAACCGTTGGTTTGTTTTATAAGTCTGTGAGTGTCTTTTTTCTGTGCAAATATGTTCATTGGTAGCAATCTTAGGCTAACCTCTATAAAGGATATCATAAGATATTTGTCATTCCCTTTTGACTTACTTAAGATAATATGATTATTTCTAGGCTCATCTGTAGTCATGAAAACGGGATTGTTCACTTTTTTCCAAGGCTAGTATGCCATTCGGTACATATACCACTTCTTCTCTGTCCATTTATCTGTTGATGGACATTTTGTTTGCTTGCATGTCTTGGCTATTGTAAATATTGCCGCAGTGCATGTTTGCCTATCTGTGTGTTTCTGATTCTGGTCTTTGTAGGTTATAGGCCCATTAGGGGATCGGCCGCATCATATGGTAGCTCAACTTTTACCTTTTAAATGCAGCTCCATTCTGTCCTCATGATTAGCTGTTACCGGTTTACCTCCAACCAACAGCATAGTGGGTATGCATTTGTCCACAAACCCGTCAGCATTCATTGTTTGTCGACATTTTTACTGATGGCATTTTGAAAATTGGGTGGCGAAATCTTTTTGTAGTTTGGGTTTACATCCAAGCAATAATTCGCGATATTGAGCTTTGATCCATGTTCTTCTTTTGTTTTTAAATGGAAGAGTGAGTAAAACTTACCTCTTTAAATTGTTTTCTTGAAAATATTTTCCGTGTTTTGAACTTTTTTGACCATTACCTACCCCAGGACATTTTTTTAGGACATGTGTCATTTACAGCCCTACAATTCCTGTGAATATTAAGTGACCGTTAGCCCTGTGTTTAAAGCTGCTGCTGTGGCAAAAGGCCTGAAGGCGGCAGCATTTCTCCATTCCCAAATCTGGTTACTAGGGCAGCCGAGTCTTCCTTTAAGTTCCTAGGTTGTAAACTAGAATGGAATGTGCCAGGAAAAACCCCAATAAGTTGATGTCTCATTAATTGTTGTTAGTGGTTTTAATTTTTTTAATTGGGGTAATGATTAGAATATTGTGCATTCTAGGTGCACACAATCAGGTTCACTTGAACATTGTATGTATCTATTCATGTACAGATCCTCTTCCCATGTAAATTATTATTATTTTTTGCAATAAATATGATTTATTTATTTATTTATTTATTTATTTATTTATTTATTTATTTATTTATCTATTGGCCGAATTGGGTCTTCATTGCTGCATGTGGGCTTTCTCTAGTTGCAGTGAGCGGGGGCTAATCTTCGTTGCGGTGCACGGGCTGCTCACTGCAGTGGCTTCTCTTGTTGCACAGCACGGGCTCTCGGCGTGTGGGCTTCAGGAGTTGTGGCGTGTGGGCTCAGTAGTTGTGGCTCGTGGCCTCTAGAGCGCAGGCTCAGTGGTTGTGGTGCATGGGCTTAATTGCTCTGCAGCATGTGGGATCTTCGCGGACCAGGGATCGAACCTGTGTCCCCTGCATTGGCAGGCGGATTCTTAACCACCGCCCCACCAAGGAAGCCCCCATGTAAATTATTACAGAGCGTTCAGTAGACCTACCTTGGTATAGGATCGGTCTTTTTGATATATGTATTTAATATGTATTTGTATGTGTATGGTAACCCTAATCTTAATGTATCCATTCCTCCCACCTTTCCGTTTAGAAAACCCTAGTTTATTCTCTGTGTCTGTGAGTCTCTTTCTCTGTGGAAATATGTTCACTTGTGTCAGTTGTTAGGTAACACCTAGTAGTGATATCACAGGATATTTGTCGTCTGCTTTCCGACTTACCTCATGTTCTGTGATTATCTCTAGGCTCACCTATGGTGCCGGAAAGAGCAGTGTTTCATTCTTTTCCATGGCGAATATTCCATTGTGTACATGGACCACTTCTTCTTTGTGCATTCATCGGTTGATGGACATTTTGGTTGCTTCCAAGCCTTGGCTCTGCTAAATATTGATGCAGTGCAGGATTGCCAGCCTGTGTCTTTCGGATTCTGGTCTTCTCAGGGGATAGGGCCAGCAGTGGGCCTACTAGATCATATGGTAGATCAAGTTTTACCTTTAAATGCACCTCCATTCTGTTCTCACTACTGCCTGTTACCAGTTTCCATCCCACCAGCAAGTAGAGGGTACACAGTTCTCTAAAACCCCTTCAGCATTTATTGTTTGTAGACGTTTTACTGATGGCATTTTGAGTGTTCGGTGGTGATACCTTTTTGTACTTTGGATTTGCATGCGTCTAATAATTCCCGATATTGAGCTTTTATCCACGTCCGGTTTTTTTTTCTTGTAACAGGAAAAGAGTAAAACTTACCTCTTCAAACTGTTTCCTTGAAAACATTGGCCGTCTTCTGAATTCTTTTGGCCATTACCTACACCAGGACATTTTCTGAGGGCAGGTGTCATTTACAACCCTGTAGTGATTGTGAATATGCAGTGACCAATAGCACTGGGTTTAAAGCTGCTGTTGCAGGAAACGGCCACAAATCGGCGGCATTTCTATATTCCCAACTCTGGTTACTAGGGCAACAGAGCCTTCCTGGAAGTCCTGTTTGTAGGTCGCAAATTAGAGTGGAATGTGCCAGGACAAACCCCCTCAGACTTCTGTCTTCTTATTTGGTGTTGGTATTCTTAGTTTAATTTTTATTTTTCTCAGAGCAAATTTGGTTGCAATGTTGTGTTGGTTCTAGGTGTACAGAATCTGTTTCATTGATACATATATCTTTTCATGTTTGGATCCTGTTCCATATAGGTTATTACAGAATGTTGTGTAGACCTCTCTTGGTATTTGGTATGTCTTTGGCGATTCGATATTTTATAAGTATTAGCATATGTCTGTTAAACCCAATCTCCTCCGTTATACATTCCTGACACCTTTCCATTTGGTTAACCACAAGTTTGTTTTCTGAATATGTGAGTGTCCTTCTCTGGGGAAATAAGTTCATTAATATCAATTTTTACATAACACCTATACGTGATATCATAGGATATGTGTCTCTCGCTTTGTGACTTACTTCAAGTTGTATGATTATCTGTAGCGTCATCTATGGTGCTGCAAAAGGCATTGTTTCAATTCTTTTCTGTGTGTGATATTCCATTGTGTACATGGACCTCTCTTTCGTCCATTCATCTGATGATGGACATTTTTGTTGCTTCCATGTCTTGGCTATGGTAAATACTGCTGCAATACACGATGTTCCATCTGTGTCGTTTTGATTCTGGTCTTCACAGGTGCCAGGCCCAATAGTGAGCCTTCCGGACCATATGGTAACTCAATGTTTACCTTTTCAACGCACTGCCATTCTGTTCCTATTATTGGCTGTTACCACTTCACATCCCACTTAGAGCTATAGGTCATGCTATTCTCCACAACTTCTTCAACATCTATTGTTTGTAGACTTTTTGCTGATGGTCATTCTGACTAGTGTGAGGTGATAACTTTGTGTGGAATGCTTTTGCATGCGTCTAAGAATTCCTGATGTTGAGCTTTCATCAATATCCTTTTTATTTTTTTTAAGATTGAGTTAAACTTACAACTTCAAATTGCCCTCTTGAAAAATTTGCCGTGTTTTGAATTGCTTTGGCCCTTCCCTACTGCAGGACATTTTTTGAGGGCATGTGTCATTTACACCCCTGCAGTCCTTGTGAATATTAGTGACCATTAGTAGTGGATTTAAAGCTGCCGTTTGAGGAAGCGGCGTTGGGTGGCACCATTTGTACGTTACCAACTCTGCTTGCTAAGGTAACAGAACCTTCCTGGAAGATGTGATTTTACGTTGCAGATTAGAGTGGAATGTGCCAGCACAGAGCCCCAGAAGTTTTAGCCTCCTTAATTCTTGTTTGTGTCTTTAATTTTTAGTTTTTATCAGAGCCAATTTGATTGAAACATGTCGTTTGTGCTAGGTGTGCAGAATCTTGTTCGTTTACACATATACATATATCTATTGATCTTTGTATCCTTTTCCATGTAAGTTATTACAGAGTGTTGAGTAGCCCACTGTTGGTATTCCATAGGTCTTTGGTGATTATATATTTTATATGTATTAGTATATGTTTGATAACCCGAATATCCTAATTTATCCACTCCTCACACCTTTGCATTGGCTCAACCATAAGTTTGCCTTCTCAGTCTGAGATTGTCTTTCTCTATGGAAATTTGTTCATTTTTATGAATTTTCAGATAACATAAGTGATATCATAGGACATTTGTCTTTCGCATTCTGACTTACTTCACGTTGTGTGATTATCTCTAGGGTCATCCGTGGTGCTGCAAATGGCATTGTTTTATTTTTTGCGTGGCTAATATTCCATTCTGTACATATACCACTTCTTCTATGTCCATTCATCTGTTTCGGGACCTTTTTTTTGCTTCCGTGTCTTGGCTATTTAAATATTGCTGCAGTGCACCTTTGCCTGCCTCTGTCTTTCCGATCCTGGTGGTCTTAGGTTATAGGCCCAGAAGGTGCCCTGCCGGATCATATGGTAGCTCAATTTTTACCTTTGAAACCACCTCCATTCTGTTGTCGTTAGTGCTGTTACCACTCTTCATCCCACCAGCAGCTAGAAGGTACACAGTTCTCTAAAACCCCCCCCTTCAGCATTTATAGTTTGTAGACTTTTTGCTGATGGTCATTTGACTGGTGTGAGCTGAAACCTTTTTGGAGGTTGGATTTGCATGCATCTAACAATTCCTTATACTGAGCTTTAGGCATGTCTTTTGTTTTCTTTTCCTTTTTCTTTTTAAAGAGTGAGTACAACATCCCTCTTCATATTGACTGCTTGAAAAATTTGTCATGTGTTGAATTTTCTTGGCTATTCCCTACCCCAGGGCCTTTTCTGAGGGCAGGTGTCATTTACAGCCCGGCAGTCCTTGTGAATGTTAAGTGACCATTAGCACTCTGTTTACAGTTGCTGTTGTGGGAAACAGCCACAAGGCGGCAGCATTTCTACGTTCTCAACTCTTGTTACTAGGGCAACAGAGTCTTCCTGGACGTCGTGTTCCTCGGTTGTAAATTAGACTGGAATGTGCTCGGACAAACCCCCAGAAGTTTATGTCTCCTTACTTATGTTTGTTTTTTAAATTTAATTTCTCTTTCTTATCGAAGTAAATTTGAATAGAGTGTTGTGGTTGTCTGGCTGTACAGAATCTGGTCAATTATTCATACATATATCTGTCCATCTCCGGATCCTCTTACCATGTATGTTATTACAGAGTGTTGAGTTGACCTCCCTTGGTATTTGGCAGGTGTTTGGTCATTATGTATTTTATATGTATTGGTGATTATATAATTCATATAGTTTATATGTCATATGTTCATATACATTTAACATACATTAGTATATGTATGTTATCCCCATAATCCTAATTTATCCATCCTCCCACCTTTCATTTTGGTTAACCGTTGGTTTGTTTTATAAGTCTGTGAGTGTCTTTTTTCTGTGCAAATATGTTCATTGGTAGCAATCTTAGGCTAACCTCTATAAAGGATATCATAAGATATTTGTCATTCCCTTTTGACTTACTTAAGATAATATGATTATTTCTAGGCTCATCTGTAGTCATGAAAACGGGATTGTTCACTTTTTTCCAAGGCTAGTATGCCATTCGGTACATATACCACTTCTTCTCTGTCCATTTATCTGTTGATGGACATTTTGTTTGCTTGCATGTCTTGGCTATTGTAAATATTGCCGCAGTGCATGTTTGCCTATCTGTGTGTTTCTGATTCTGGTCTTTGTAGGTTATAGGCCCATTAGGGGATCGGCCACATCATATGGTAGCTCAACTTTTACCTTTTAAATGCAGCTCCATTCTGTCCTCATGATTAGCTGTTACCGGTTTACCTCCAACCAACAGCATAGTGGGTATGCAATTGTCCACAAACCCGTCAGCATTCATTGTTTGTCGACATTTTTACTGATGGCATTTTGAAAATTGGGTGGCGAAATCTTTTTGTAGTTTGGGTTTACATCCAAGCAATAATTCGCGATATTGAGCTTTGATCCATGTTCTTCTTTTGTTTTTAAATGGAAGAGTGAGTAAAACTTACCTCTTTAAATTGTTTTCTTGAAAATATTTTCCGTGTTTTGAACTTTTTTGACCATTACCTACCCCAGGACATTTTTTAAGGACATGTGTCATTTACAGCCCTACAATTCCTGTGAATATTAAGTGACCGTTAGCCCTGTGTTTAAAGCTGCTGCTGTGGCAAAAGGCCTGAAGGCGGCAGCATTTCTCCATTCCCAAATCTGGTTACTAGGGCAGCCGAGTCTTCCTTTAAGTTCCTAGGTTGTAAACTAGAATGGAATGTGCCAGGAAAAACCCCAATAAGTTGATGTCTCATTAATTGTTGTTAGTGGTTTTAATTTTTTTAATTGGGGTAATGATTAGAATATTGTGCGTTCTAGGTGCACACAATCAGGTTCACTTGAACATTGTATGTATCTATTCATGTACAGATCCTCTTCCCATGTAAATTATTATTATTTTTTGCAATAAATATGATTTATTTATTTATTTATTTATTTATTTATTTATCTATTGGCCGAATTGGGTCTTCATTGCTGCATGTGGGCTTTCTCTAGTTGCAGTGAGCGGGGGCTAATCTTCGTTGCGGTGCACGGGCTGCTCACTGCAGTGGCTTCTCTTGTTGCACAGCACGGGCTCTCGGCGTGTGGGCTTCAGGAGTTGTGGCGTGTGGGCTCAGTAGTTGTGGCTCGTGGCCTCTAGAGCGCAGGCTCAGTGGTTGTGGTGCACGGGCTTAATTGCTCTGCAGCATGTGGGATCTTCGCGGACCAGGGATCGAACCTGTGTCCCCTGCATTGGCAGGCGGATTCTTAACCACCGCCCCACCAAGGAAGCCCCCATGTAAATTATTACAGAGCGTTCAGTAGACCTACCTTGGTATAGGATCGGTCTTTTTGATATATGTATTTAATATGTATTTGTATGTGTATGGTAACCCTAATCTTAATGTATCCATTCCTCCCACCTTTCCGTTTAGAAAACCCTAGTTTATTCTCTGTGTCTGTGAGTCTCTTTCTCTGTGGAAATATGTTCACTTGTGTCAGTTGTTAGGTAACACCTAGTAGTGATATCACAGGATATTTGTCGTCTGCTTTCCGACTTACCTCATGTTCTGTGATTATCTCTAGGCTCACCTATGGTGCCGGAAAGAGCAGTGTTTCATTCTTTTCCATGGCGAATATTCCATTGTGTACATGGACCACTTCTTCTTTGTGCATTCATCGGTTGATGGACATTTTGGTTGCTTCCAAGCCTTGGCTCTGCTAAATATTGATGCAGTGCAGGATTGCCAGCCTGTGTCTTTCGGATTCTGGTCTTCTCAGGGGATAGGGCCAGCAGTGGGCCTACTAGATCATATGGTAGATCAAGTTTTACCTTTAAATGCACCTCCATTCTGTTCTCACTACTGCCTGTTACCAGTTTCCATCCCACCAGCAAGTAGAGGGTACACAGTTCTCTAAAACCCCTTCAGCATTTATTGTTTGTAGACGTTTTACTGATGGCATTTTGAGTGTTCGGTGGTGATACCTTTTTGTACTTTGGATTTGCATGCGTCTAATAATTCCCGATATTGAGCTTTTATCCACGTCCGGTTTTTTTTTCTTGTAACAGGAAAAGAGTAAAACTTACCTCTTCAAACTGTTTCCTTGAAAACATTGGCCGTCTTCTGAATTCTTTTGGCCATTACCTACACCAGGACATTTTCTGAGGGCAGGTGTCATTTACAACCCTGTAGTGATTGTGAATATGCAGTGACCAATAGCACTGGGTTTAAAGCTGCTGTTGCAGGAAACGGCCACAAATCGGCGGCATTTCTATATTCCCAACTCTGGTTACTAGGGCAACAGAGCCTTCCTGGAAGTCCTGTTTGTAGGTCGCAAATTAGAGTGGAATGTGCCAGGACAAACCCCCTCAGACTTCTGTCTTCTTATTTGGTGTTGGTATTCTTAGTTTAATTTTTATTTTTCTCAGAGCAAATTTGGTTGCAATGTTGTGTTGGTTCTAGGTGTACAGAATCTGTTTCATTGATACATATATCTTTTCATGTTTGGATCCTGTTCCATATAGGTTATTACAGAATGTTGTGTAGACCTCTCTTGGTATTTGGTATGTCTTTGGCGATTCGATATTTTATAAGTATTAGCATATGTCTGTTAAACCCAATCTCCTCCGTTATACATTCCTGACACCTTTCCATTTGGTTAACCACAAGTTTGTTTTCTGAATATGTGAGTGTCCTTCTCTGGGGAAATAAGTTCATTAATATCAATTTTTACATAACACCTATACGTGATATCATAGGATATGTGTCTCTCGCTTTGTGACTTACTTCAAGTTGTATGATTATCTGTAGCGTCATCTATGGTGCTGCAAAAGGCATTGTTTCAATTCTTTTCTGTGTGTGATATTCCATTGTGTACATGGACCTCTCTTTCGTCCATTCATCTGATGATGGACATTTTTGTTGCTTCCATGTCTTGGCTATGGTAAATACTGCTGCAATACACGATGTTCCATCTGTGTCGTTTTGATTCTGGTCTTCACAGGTGCCAGGCCCAATAGTGAGCCTTCCGGACCATATGGTAACTCAATGTTTACCTTTTCAACGCACTGCCATTCTGTTCCTATTATTGGCTGTTACCACTTCACATCCCACTTAGAGCTATAGGTCATGCTATTCTCCACAACTTCTTCAACATCTATTGTTTGTAGACTTTTTGCTGATGGTCATTCTGACTAGTGTGAGGTGATAACTTTGTGTGGAATGCTTTTGCATGCGTCTAAGAATTCCTGATGTTGAGCTTTCATCAATATCCTTTTTATTTTTTTTAAGATTGAGTTAAACTTACAACTTCAAATTGCCCTCTTGAAAAATTTGCCGTGTTTTGAATTGCTTTGGCCCTTCCCTACTGCAGGACATTTTTTGAGGGCATGTGTCATTTACACCCCTGCAGTCCTTGTGAATATTAGTGACCATTAGTAGTGGATTTAAAGCTGCCGTTTGAGGAAGCGGCGTTGGGTGGCACCATTTGTACGTTACCAACTCTGCTTGCTAAGGTAACAGAACCTTCCTGGAAGATGTGATTTTACGTTGCAGATTAGAGTGGAATGTGCCAGCACAGAGCCCCAGAAGTTTTAGCCTCCTTAATTCTTGTTTGTGTCTTTAATTTTTAGTTTTTATCAGAGCCAATTTGATTGAAACATGTCGTTTGTGCTAGGTGTGCAGAATCTTGTTCGTTTACACATATACATATATCTATTGATCTTTGTATCCTTTTCCATGTAAGTTATTACAGAGTGTTGAGTAGCCCACTGTTGGTATTCCATAGGTCTTTGGTGATTATATATTTTATATGTATTAGTATATGTTTGATAACCCGAATATCCTAATTTATCCACTCCTCACACCTTTGCATTGGCTCAACCATAAGTTTGCCTTCTCAGTCTGAGATTGTCTTTCTCTATGGAAATTTGTTCATTTTTATGAATTTTCAGATAACATAAGTGATATCATAGGACATTTGTCTTTCGCATTCTGACTTACTTCACGTTGTGTGATTATCTCTAGGGTCATCCGTGGTGCTGCAAATGGCATTGTTTTATTTTTTGCGTGGCTAATATTCCATTCTGTACATATACCACTTCTTCTATGTCCATTCATCTGTTTCGGGACCTTTTTTTTGCTTCCGTGTCTTGGCTATTTAAATATTGCTGCAGTGCACCTTTGCCTGCCTCTGTCTTTCCGATCCTGGTGGTCTTAGGTTATAGGCCCAGAAGGTGCCCTGCCGGATCATATGGTAGCTCAATTTTTACCTTTGAAACCACCTCCATTCTGTTGTCGTTAGTGCTGTTACCACTCTTCATCCCACCAGCAGCTAGAAGGTACACAGTTCTCTAAAACCCCCCCCTTCAGCATTTATAGTTTGTAGACTTTTTGCTGATGGTCATTTGACTGGTGTGAGCTGAAACCTTTTTGGAGGTTGGATTTGCATGCATCTAACAATTCCTTATACTGAGCTTTAGGCATGTCTTTTGTTTTCTTTTCCTTTTTCTTTTTAAAGAGTGAGTACAACATCCCTCTTCATATTGACTGCTTGAAAAATTTGTCATGTGTTGAATTTTCTTGGCTATTCCCTACCCCAGGGCCTTTTCTGAGGGCAGGTGTCATTTACAGCCCGGCAGTCCTTGTGAATGTTAAGTGACCATTAGCACTCTGTTTACAGTTGCTGTTGTGGGAAACAGCCACAAGGCGGCAGCATTTCTACGTTCTCAACTCTTGTTACTAGGGCAACAGAGTCTTCCTGGACGTCGTGTTCCTCGGTTGTAAATTAGACTGGAATGTGCTCGGACAAACCCCCAGAAGTTTATGTCTCCTTACTTATGTTTGTTTTTTAAATTTAATTTCTCTTTCTTATCGAAGTAAATTTGAATAGAGTGTTGTGGTTGTCTGGCTGTACAGAATCTGGTCAATTATTCATACATATATCTGTCCATCTCCGGATCCTCTTACCATGTATGTTATTACAGAGTGTTGAGTTGACCTCCCTTGGTATTTGGCAGGTGTTTGGTCATTATGTATTTTATATGTATTGGTGATTATATAATTCATATAGTTTATATGTCATATGTTCATATACATTTAACATACATTAGTATATGTATGTTATCCCCATAATCCTAATTTATCCATCCTCCCACCTTTCATTTTGGTTAACCGTTGGTTTGTTTTATAAGTCTGTGAGTGTCTTTTTTCTGTGCAAATATGTTCATTGGTAGCAATCTTAGGCTAACCTCTATAAAGGATATCATAAGATATTTGTCATTCCCTTTTGACTTACTTAAGATAATATGATTATTTCTAGGCTCATCTGTAGTCATGAAAACGGGATTGTTCACTTTTTTCCAAGGCTAGTATGCCATTCGGTACATATACCACTTCTTCTCTGTCCATTTATCTGTTGATGGACATTTTGTTTGCTTGCATGTCTTGGCTATTGTAAATATTGCCGCAGTGCATGTTTGCCTATCTGTGTGTTTCTGATTCTGGTCTTTGTAGGTTATAGGCCCATTAGGGGATCGGCCACATCATATGGTAGCTCAACTTTTACCTTTTAAATGCAGCTCCATTCTGTCCTCATGATTAGCTGTTACCGGTTTACCTCCAACCAACAGCATAGTGGGTATGCAATTGTCCACAAACCCGTCAGCATTCATTGTTTGTCGACATTTTTACTGATGGCATTTTGAAAATTGGGTGGCGAAATCTTTTTGTAGTTTGGGTTTACATCCAAGCAATAATTCGCGATATTGAGCTTTGATCCATGTTCTTCTTTTGTTTTTAAATGGAAGAGTGAGTAAAACTTACCTCTTTAAATTGTTTTCTTGAAAATATTTTCCGTGTTTTGAACTTTTTTGACCATTACCTACCCCAGGACATTTTTTAAGGACATGTGTCATTTACAGCCCTACAATTCCTGTGAATATTAAGTGACCGTTAGCCCTGTGTTTAAAGCTGCTGCTGTGGCAAAAGGCCTGAAGGCGGCAGCATTTCTCCATTCCCAAATCTGGTTACTAGGGCAGCCGAGTCTTCCTTTAAGTTCCTAGGTTGTAAACTAGAATGGAATGTGCCAGGAAAAACCCCAATAAGTTGATGTCTCATTAATTGTTGTTAGTGGTTTTAATTTTTTTAATTGGGGTAATGATTAGAATATTGTGCGTTCTAGGTGCACACAATCAGGTTCACTTGAACATTGTATGTATCTATTCATGTACAGATCCTCTTCCCATGTAAATTATTATTATTTTTTGCAATAAATATGATTTATTTATTTATTTATTTATTTATTTATTTATCTATTGGCCGAATTGGGTCTTCATTGCTGCATGTGGGCTTTCTCTAGTTGCAGTGAGCGGGGGCTAATCTTCGTTGCGGTGCACGGGCTGCTCACTGCAGTGGCTTCTCTTGTTGCACAGCACGGGCTCTCGGCGTGTGGGCTTCAGGAGTTGTGGCGTGTGGGCTCAGTAGTTGTGGCTCGTGGCCTCTAGAGCGCAGGCTCAGTGGTTGTGGTGCACGGGCTTAATTGCTCTGCAGCATGTGGGATCTTCGCGGACCAGGGATCGAACCTGTGTCCCCTGCATTGGCAGGCGGATTCTTAACCACCGCCCCACCAAGGAAGCCCCCATGTAAATTATTACAGAGCGTTCAGTAGACCTACCTTGGTATAGGATCGGTCTTTTTGATATATGTATTTAATATGTATTTGTATGTGTATGGTAACCCTAATCTTAATGTATCCATTCCTCCCACCTTTCCGTTTAGAAAACCCTAGTTTATTCTCTGTGTCTGTGAGTCTCTTTCTCTGTGGAAATATGTTCACTTGTGTCAGTTGTTAGGTAACACCTAGTAGTGATATCACAGGATATTTGTCGTCTGCTTTCCGACTTACCTCATGTTCTGTGATTATCTCTAGGCTCACCTATGGTGCCGGAAAGAGCAGTGTTTCATTCTTTTCCATGGCGAATATTCCATTGTGTACATGGACCACTTCTTCTTTGTGCATTCATCGGTTGATGGACATTTTGGTTGCTTCCAAGCCTTGGCTCTGCTAAATATTGATGCAGTGCAGGATTGCCAGCCTGTGTCTTTCGGATTCTGGTCTTCTCAGGGGATAGGGCCAGCAGTGGGCCTACTAGATCATATGGTAGATCAAGTTTTACCTTTAAATGCACCTCCATTCTGTTCTCACTACTGCCTGTTACCAGTTTCCATCCCACCAGCAAGTAGAGGGTACACAGTTCTCTAAAACCCCTTCAGCATTTATTGTTTGTAGACGTTTTACTGATGGCATTTTGAGTGTTCGGTGGTGATACCTTTTTGTACTTTGGATTTGCATGCGTCTAATAATTCCCGATATTGAGCTTTTATCCACGTCCGGTTTTTTTTTCTTGTAACAGGAAAAGAGTAAAACTTACCTCTTCAAACTGTTTCCTTGAAAACATTGGCCGTCTTCTGAATTCTTTTGGCCATTACCTACACCAGGACATTTTCTGAGGGCAGGTGTCATTTACAACCCTGTAGTGATTGTGAATATGCAGTGACCAATAGCACTGGGTTTAAAGCTGCTGTTGCAGGAAACGGCCACAAATCGGCGGCATTTCTATATTCCCAACTCTGGTTACTAGGGCAACAGAGCCTTCCTGGAAGTCCTGTTTGTAGGTCGCAAATTAGAGTGGAATGTGCCAGGACAAACCCCCTCAGACTTCTGTCTTCTTATTTGGTGTTGGTATTCTTAGTTTAATTTTTATTTTTCTCAGAGCAAATTTGGTTGCAATGTTGTGTTGGTTCTAGGTGTACAGAATCTGTTTCATTGATACATATATCTTTTCATGTTTGGATCCTGTTCCATATAGGTTATTACAGAATGTTGTGTAGACCTCTCTTGGTATTTGGTATGTCTTTGGCGATTCGATATTTTATAAGTATTAGCATATGTCTGTTAAACCCAATCTCCTCCGTTATACATTCCTGACACCTTTCCATTTGGTTAACCACAAGTTTGTTTTCTGAATATGTGAGTGTCCTTCTCTGGGGAAATAAGTTCATTAATATCAATTTTTACATAACACCTATACGTGATATCATAGGATATGTGTCTCTCGCTTTGTGACTTACTTCAAGTTGTATGATTATCTGTAGCGTCATCTATGGTGCTGCAAAAGGCATTGTTTCAATTCTTTTCTGTGTGTGATATTCCATTGTGTACATGGACCTCTCTTTCGTCCATTCATCTGATGATGGACATTTTTGTTGCTTCCATGTCTTGGCTATGGTAAATACTGCTGCAATACACGATGTTCCATCTGTGTCGTTTTGATTCTGGTCTTCACAGGTGCCAGGCCCAATAGTGAGCCTTCCGGACCATATGGTAACTCAATGTTTACCTTTTCAACGCACTGCCATTCTGTTCCTATTATTGGCTGTTACCACTTCACATCCCACTTAGAGCTATAGGTCATGCTATTCTCCACAACTTCTTCAACATCTATTGTTTGTAGACTTTTTGCTGATGGTCATTCTGACTAGTGTGAGGTGATAACTTTGTGTGGAATGCTTTTGCATGCGTCTAAGAATTCCTGATGTTGAGCTTTCATCAATATCCTTTTTATTTTTTTTAAGATTGAGTTAAACTTACAACTTCAAATTGCCCTCTTGAAAAATTTGCCATGTTTTGAATTGCTTTGGCCCTTCCCTACTGCAGGACATTTTTTGAGGGCATGTGTCATTTACACCCCTGCAGTCCTTGTGAATATTAGTGACCATTAGTAGTGGATTTAAAGCTGCCGTTTGAGGAAGCGGCGTTGGGTGGCACCATTTGTACGTTACCAACTCTGCTTGCTAAGGTAACAGAACCTTCCTGGAAGATGTGATTTTACGTTGCAGATTAGAGTGGAATGTGCCAGCACAGAGCCCCAGAAGTTTTAGCCTCCTTAATTCTTGTTTGTGTCTTTAATTTTTAGTTTTTATCAGAGCCAATTTGATTGAAACATGTCGTTTGTGCTAGGTGTGCAGAATCTTGTTCGTTTACACATATACATATATCTATTGATCTTTGTATCCTTTTCCATGTAAGTTATTACAGAGTGTTGAGTAGCCCACTGTTGGTATTCCATAGGTCTTTGGTGATTATATATTTTATATGTATTAGTATATGTTTGATAACCCGAATATCCTAATTTATCCACTCCTCACACCTTTGCATTGGCTCAACCATAAGTTTGCCTTCTCAGTCTGAGATTGTCTTTCTCTATGGAAATTTGTTCATTTTTATGAATTTTCAGATAACATAAGTGATATCATAGGACATTTGTCTTTCGCATTCTGACTTACTTCACGTTGTGTGATTATCTCTAGGGTCATCCGTGGTGCTGCAAATGGCATTGTTTTATTTTTTGCGTGGCTAATATTCCATTCTGTACATATACCACTTCTTCTATGTCCATTCATCTGTTTCGGGACCTTTTTTTTGCTTCCGTGTCTTGGCTATTTAAATATTGCTGCAGTGCACCTTTGCCTGCCTCTGTCTTTCCGATCCTGGTGGTCTTAGGTTATAGGCCCAGAAGGTGCCCTGCCGGATCATATGGTAGCTCAATTTTTACCTTTGAAACCACCTCCATTCTGTTGTCGTTAGTGCTATTACCACTCTTCATCCCACCAGCAGCTAGAAGGTACACAGTTCTCTAAAACCCCCCCCTTCAGCATTTATAGTTTGTAGACTTTTTGCTGATGGTCATTTGACTGGTGTGAGCTGAAACCTTTTTGGAGGTTGGATTTGCATGCATCTAACAATTCCTTATACTGAGCTTTAGGCATGTCTTTTGTTTTCTTTTCCTTTTTCTTTTTAAAGAGTGAGTACAACATCCCTCTTCATATTGACTGCTTGAAAAATTTGTCATGTGTTGAATTTTCTTGGCTATTCCCTACCCCAGGGCCTTTTCTGAGGGCAGGTGTCATTTACAGCCCGGCAGTCCTTGTGAATGTTAAGTGACCATTAGCACTCTGTTTACAGTTGCTGTTGTGGGAAACAGCCACAAGGCGGCAGCATTTCTACGTTCTCAACTCTTGTTACTAGGGCAACAGAGTCTTCCTGGACGTCGTGTTCCTCGGTTGTAAATTAGACTGGAATGTGCTCGGACAAACCCCCAGAAGTTTATGTCTCCTTACTTATGTTTGTTTTTTAAATTTAATTTCTCTTTCTTATCGAAGTAAATTTGAATAGAGTGTTGTGGTTGTCTGGCTGTACAGAATCTGGTCAATTATTCATACATATATCTGTCCATCTCCGGATCCTCTTACCATGTATGTTATTACAGAGTGTTGAGTTGACCTCCCTTGGTATTTGGCAGGTGTTTGGTCATTATGTATTTTATATGTATTGGTGATTATATAATTCATATAGTTTATATGTCATATGTTCATATACATTTAACATACATTAGTATATGTATGTTATCCCCATAATCCTAATTTATCCATCCTCCCACCTTTCATTTTGGTTAACCGTTGGTTTGTTTTATAAGTCTATGAGTGTCTTTTTTCTGTGCAAATATGTTCATTGGTAGCAATCTTAGGCTAACCTCTATAAAGGATATCATAAGATATTTGTCATTCCCTTTTGACTTACTTAAGATAATATGATTATTTCTAGGCTCATCTGTAGTCATGAAAACGGGATTGTTCACTTTTTTCCAAGGCTAGTATGCCATTCGGTACATATACCACTTCTTCTCTGTCCATTTATCTGTTGATGGACATTTTGTTTGCTTGCATGTCTTGGCTATTGTAAATATTGCCGCAGTGCATGTTTGCCTATCTGTGTGTTTCTGATTCTGGTCTTTGTAGGTTATAGGCCCATTAGGGGATCGGCCACATCATATGGTAGCTCAACTTTTACCTTTTAAATGCAGCTCCATTCTGTCCTCATGATTAGCTGTTACCGGTTTACCTCCAACCAACAGCATAGTGGGTATGCAATTGTCCACAAACCCGTCAGCATTCATTGTTTGTCGACATTTTTACTGATGGCATTTTGAAAATTGGGTGGCGAAATCTTTTTGTAGTTTGGGTTTACATCCAAGCAATAATTCGCGATATTGAGCTTTGATCCATGTTCTTCTTTTGTTTTTAAATGGAAGAGTGAGTAAAACTTACCTCTTTAAATTGTTTTCTTGAAAATATTTTCCGTGTTTTGAACTTTTTTGACCATTACCTACCCCAGGACATTTTTTAAGGACATGTGTCATTTACAGCCCTACAATTCCTGTGAATATTAAGTGACCGTTAGCCCTGTGTTTAAAGCTGCTGCTGTGGCAAAAGGCCTGAAGGCGGCAGCATTTCTCCATTCCCAAATCTGGTTACTAGGGCAGCCGAGTCTTCCTTTAAGTTCCTAGGTTGTAAACTAGAATGGAATGTGCCAGGAAAAACCCCAATAAGTTGATGTCTCATTAATTGTTGTTAGTGGTTTTAATTTTTTTAATTGGGGTAATGATTAGAATATTGTGCGTTCTAGGTGCACACAATCAGGTTCACTTGAACATTGTATGTATCTATTCATGTACAGATCCTCTTCCCATGTAAATTATTATTATTTTTTGCAATAAATATGATTTATTTATTTATTTATTTATTTATTTATTTATCTATTGGCCGAATTGGGTCTTCATTGCTGCATGTGGGCTTTCTCTAGTTGCAGTGAGCGGGGGCTAATCTTCGTTGCGGTGCACGGGCTGCTCACTGCAGTGGCTTCTCTTGTTGCACAGCACGGGCTCTCGGCATGTGGGCTTCAGGAGTTGTGGCGTGTGGGCTCAGTAGTTGTGGCTCGTGGCCTCTAGAGCGCAGGCTCAGTGGTTGTGGTGCACGGGCTTAATTGCTCTGCAGCATGTGGGATCTTCGCGGACCAGGGATCGAACCTGTGTCCCCTGCATTGGCAGGCGGATTCTTAACCACCGCCCCACCAAGGAAGCCCCCATGTAAATTATTACAGAGTGTTCAGTAGACCTACCTTGGTATAGGATCGGTCTTTTTGATATATGTATTTAATATGTATTTGTATGTGTATGGTAACCCTAATCTTAATGTATCCATTCCTCCCACCTTTCCGTTTAGAAAACCCTAGTTTATTCTCTGTGTCTGTGAGTCTCTTTCTCTGTGGAAATATGTTCACTTGTGTCAGTTGTTAGGTAACACCTAGTAGTGATATCACAGGATATTTGTCGTCTGCTTTCCGACTTACCTCATGTTCTGTGATTATCTCTAGGCTCACCTATGGTGCCGGAAAGAGCAGTGTTTCATTCTTTTCCATGGCGAATATTCCATTGTGTACATGGACCACTTCTTCTTTGTGCATTCATCGGTTGATGGACATTTTGGTTGCTTCCAAGCCTTGGCTCTGCTAAATATTGATGCAGTGCAGGATTGCCAGCCTGTGTCTTTCGGATTCTGGTCTTCTCAGGGGATAGGGCCAGCAGTGGGCCTACTAGATCATATGGTAGATCAAGTTTTACCTTTAAATGCACCTCCATTCTGTTCTCACTACTGCCTGTTACCAGTTTCCATCCCACCAGCAAGTAGAGGGTACACAGTTCTCTAAAACCCCTTCAGCATTTATTGTTTGTAGACGTTTTACTGATGGCATTTTGAGTGTTCGGTGGTGATACCTTTTTGTACTTTGGATTTGCATGCGTCTAATAATTCCCGATATTGAGCTTTTATCCACGTCCGGTTTTTTTTTCTTGTAACAGGAAAAGAGTAAAACTTACCTCTTCAAACTGTTTCCTTGAAAACATTGGCCGTCTTCTGAATTCTTTTGGCCATTACCTACACCAGGACATTTTCTGAGGGCAGGTGTCATTTACAACCCTGTAGTGATTGTGAATATGCAGTGACCAATAGCACTGGGTTTAAAGCTGCTGTTGCAGGAAACGGCCACAAATCGGCGGCATTTCTATATTCCCAACTCTGGTTACTAGGGCAACAGAGCCTTCCTGGAAGTCCTGTTTGTAGGTCGCAAATTAGAGTGGAATGTGCCAGGACAAACCCCCTCAGACTTCTGTCTTCTTATTTGGTGTTGGTATTCTTAGTTTAATTTTTATTTTTCTCAGAGCAAATTTGGTTGCAATGTTGTGTTGGTTCTAGGTGTACAGAATCTGTTTCATTGATACATATATCTTTTCATGTTTGGATCCTGTTCCATATAGGTTATTACAGAATGTTGTGTAGACCTCTCTTGGTATTTGGTATGTCTTTGGCGATTCGATATTTTATAAGTATTAGCATATGTCTGTTAAACCCAATCTCCTCCGTTATACATTCCTGACACCTTTCCATTTGGTTAACCACAAGTTTGTTTTCTGAATATGTGAGTGTCCTTCTCTGGGGAAATAAGTTCATTAATATCAATTTTTACATAACACCTATACGTGATATCATAGGATATGTGTCTCTCGCTTTGTGACTTACTTCAAGTTGTATGATTATCTGTAGCGTCATCTATGGTGCTGCAAACGGCATTGTTTCAATTCTTTTCTGTGTGTGATATTCCATTGTGTACACGGACCTCTCTTTCGTCCATTCATCTGATGATGGACATTTTTGTTGCTTCCATGTCTTGGCTATGGTAAATACTGCTGCAATACACGATGTTCCATCTGTGTCGTTTTGATTCTGGTCTTCACAGGTGCCAGGCCCAATAGTGAGCCTTCCGGACCATATGGTAACTCAATGTTTACCTTTTCAACGCACTGCCATTCTGTTCCTATTATTGGCTGTTACCACTTCACATCCCACTTAGAGCTATAGGTCATGCTATTCTCCACAACTTCTTCAACATCTATTGTTTGTAGACTTTTTGCTGATGGTCATTCTGACTAGTGTGAGGTGATAACTTTGTGTGGAATGCTTTTGCATGCGTCTAAGAATTCCTGATGTTGAGCTTTCATCAATATCCTTTTTATTTTTTTTAAGATTGAGTTAAACTTACAACTTCAAATTGCCCTCTTGAAAAATTTGCCGTGTTTTGAATTGCTTTGGCCCTTCCCTACTGCAGGACATTTTTTGAGGGCATGTGTCATTTACACCCCTGCAGTCCTTGTGAATATTAGTGACCATTAGTAGTGGATTTAAAGCTGCCGTTTGAGGAAGCGGCGTTGGGTGGCACCATTTGTACGTTACCAACTCTGCTTGCTAAGGTAACAGAACCTTCCTGGAAGATGTGATTTTACGTTGCAGATTAGAGTGGAATGTGCCAGCACAGAGCCCCAGAAGTTTTAGCCTCCTTAATTCTTGTTTGTGTCTTTAATTTTTAGTTTTTATCAGAGCCAATTTGATTGAAACATGTCGTTTGTGCTAGGTGTGCAGAATCTTGTTCGTTTACACATATACATATATCTATTGATCTTTGTATCCTTTTCCATGTAAGTTATTACAGAGTGTTGAGTAGCCCACTGTTGGTATTCCATAGGTCTTTGGTGATTATATATTTTATATGTATTAGTATATGTTTGATAACCCGAATATCCTAATTTATCCACTCCTCACACCTTTGCATTGGCTCAACCATAAGTTTGCCTTCTCAGTCTGAGATTGTCTTTCTCTATGGAAATTTGTTCATTTTTATGAATTTTCAGATAACATAAGTGATATCATAGGACATTTGTCTTTCGCATTCTGACTTACTTCACGTTGTGTGATTATCTCTAGGGTCATCCGTGGTGCTGCAAATGGCATTGTTTTATTTTTTGCGTGGCTAATATTCCATTCTGTACATATACCACTTCTTCTATGTCCATTCATCTGTTTCGGGACCTTTTTTTTGCTTCCGTGTCTTGGCTATTTAAATATTGCTGCAGTGCACCTTTGCCTGCCTCTGTCTTTCCGATCCTGGTGGTCTTAGGTTATAGGCCCAGAAGGTGCCCTGCCGGATCATATGGTAGCTCAATTTTTACCTTTGAAACCACCTCCATTCTGTTGTCGTTAGTGCTATTACCACTCTTCATCCCACCAGCAGCTGGAAGGTACACAGTTCTCTAAAACCCCCCCCTTCAGCATTTATAGTTTGTAGACTTTTTGCTGATGGTCATTTGACTGGTGTGAGCTGAAACCTTTTTGGAGGTTGGATTTGCATGCATCTAACAATTCCTTATACTGAGCTTTAGGCATGTCTTTTGTTTTCTTTTCCTTTTTCTTTTTAAAGAGTGAGTACAACATCCCTCTTCATATTGACTGCTTGAAAAATTTGTCATGTGTTGAATTTTCTTGGCTATTCCCTACCCCAGGGCCTTTTCTGAGGGCAGGTGTCATTTACAGCCCGGCAGTCCTTGTGAATGTTAAGTGACCATTAGCACTCTGTTTACAGTTGCTGTTGTGGGAAACAGCCACAAGGCGGCAGCATTTCTACGTTCTCAACTCTTGTTACTAGGGCAACAGAGTCTTCCTGGACGTCGTGTTCCTCGGTTGTAAATTAGACTGGAATGTGCTCGGACAAACCCCCAGAAGTTTATGTCTCCTTACTTATGTTTGTTTTTTAAATTTAATTTCTCTTTCTTATCGAAGTAAATTTGAATAGAGTGTTGTGGTTGTCTGGCTGTACAGAATCTGGTCAATTATTCATACATATATCTGTCCATCTCCGGATCCTCTTACCATGTATGTTATTACAGAGTGTTGAGTTGACCTCCCTTGGTATTTGGCAGGTGTTTGGTCATTATGTATTTTATATGTATTGGTGATTATATAATTCATATAGTTTATATGTCATATGTTCATATAGATTTAACATACATTAGTATATGTATGTTATCCCCATAATCCTAATTTATCCATCCTCCCACCTTTCATTTTGGTTAACCGTTGGTTTGTTTTATAAGTCTGTGAGTGTCTTTTTTCTGTGGAAATATGTTCATTGGTAGCAATCTTAGGCTAACCTCTATAAAGGATATCATAAGATATTTGTCATTCCCTTTTGACTTACTTAAGATAATATGATTATTTCTAGGCTCATCTGTAGTCATGAAAACGGGATTGTTCACTTTTTTCCAAGGCTAGTATGCCATTCGGTACATATACCACTTCTTCTCTGTCCATTTATCTGTTGATGGACATTTTGTTTGCTTGCATGTCTTGGCTATTGTAAATATTGCCGCAGTGCATGTTTGCCTATCTGTGTGTTTCTGATTCTGGTCTTTGTAGGTTATAGGCCCATTAGGGGATCGGCCGCATCATATGGTAGCTCAACTTTTACCTTTTAAATGCAGCTCCATTCTGTCCTCATGATTAGCTGTTACCGGTTTACCTCCAACCAACAGCATAGTGGGTATGCATTTGTCCACAAACCCGTCAGCATTCATTGTTTGTCGACATTTTTACTGATGGCATTTTGAAAATTGGGTGGCGAAATCTTTTTGTAGTTTGGGTTTACATCCAAGCAATAATTCGCGATATTGAGCTTTGATCCATGTTCTTCTTTTGTTTTTAAATGGAAGAGTGAGTAAAACTTACCTCTTTAAATTGTTTTCTTGAAAATATTTTCCGTGTTTTGAACTTTTTTGACCATTACCTACCCCAGGACATTTTTTTAGGACATGTGTCATTTACAGCCCTACAATTCCTGTGAATATTAAGTGACCGTTAGCCCTGTGTTTAAAGCTGCTGCTGTGGCAAAAGGCCTGAAGGCGGCAGCATTTCTCCATTCCCAAATCTGGTTACTAGGGCAGCCGAGTCTTCCTTTAAGTTCCTAGGTTGTAAACTAGAATGGAATGTGCCAGGAAAAACCCCAATAAGTTGATGTCTCATTAATTGTTGTTAGTGGTTTTAATTTTTTTAATTGGGGTAATGATTAGAATATTGTGCGTTCTAGGTGCACACAGTCAGGTTCACTTGAACATTGTATGTATCTATTCATGTACAGATCCTCTTCCCATGTAAATTATTATTATTTTTTGCAATAAATATTATTTATTTATTTATTTATTTATTTATTTATTTATTTATTTATTTATTTATCTATTGGCCGAATTGGGTCTTCATTGCTGCATGTGGGCTTTCTCTAGTTGCAGTGAGCGGGGGCTAATCTTCGTTGCGGTGCACGGGCTGCTCACTGCAGTGGCTTCTCGTTGCACAGCACGGGCTCTCGGCGTGTGGGCTTCAGGAGTTGTGGCGTGTGGGCTCAGTAGTTGTGGCTCGTGGCCTCTAGAGCGCAGGCTCAGTGGTTGTGGTGCATGGGCTTAATTGCTCTGCAGCATGTGGGATCTTCGCGGACCAGGGATCGAACCTGTGTCCCCTGCATTGGCAGGCGGATTCTTAACCACCGCCCCACCAAGGAAGCCCCCATGTAAATTATTACAGAGCGTTCAGTAGACCTACCTTGGTATAGGATCGGTCTTTTTGATATATGTATTTAATATGTATTTGTATGTGTATGGTAACCCTAATCTTAATGTAGCCATTCCTCCCACCTTTCCGTTTAGAAAACCCTAGTTTATTCTCTGTGTCTGTGAGTCTCTTTCTCTGTGGAAATATGTTCACTTGTGTCAGTTGTTAGGTAACACCTAGTAGTGATATCACAGGATATTTGTCGTCTGCTTTCCGACTTACCTCATGTTCTGTGATTATCTCTAGGCTCACCTATGGTGCCGGAAAGAGCAGTGTTTCATTCTTTTCCATGGCGAATATTCCATTGTGTACATGGACCACTTCTTCTTTGTGCATTCATCGGCTGATGGACATTTTGGTTGCTTCCAAGCCTTGGCTCTGCTAAATATTGATGCAGTGCAGGATTGCCAGCCTGTGTCTTTCGGATTCTGGTCTTCTCAGGGGATAGGGCCAGCAGTGGGCCTACTAGATCATATGGTAGATCAAGTTTTACCTTTAAATGCACCTCCATTCTGTTCTCACTACTGCCTGTTACCAGTTTCCATCCCACCAGCAAGTAGAGGGTACACAGTTCTCTAAAACCCCTTCAGCATTTATTGTTTGTAGACGTTTTACTGATGGCATTTTGAGTGTTCGGTGGTGATACCTTTTTGTACTTTGGATTTGCATGCGTCTAATAATTCCCGATATTGAGCTTTTATCCACATCCGGTTTTTTTTTCTTGTAACAGGAAAAGAGTAAAACTTACCTCTTCAAACTGTTTCCTTGAAAACATTGGCCGTCTTCTGAATTCTTTTGGCCATTACCTACACCAGGACATTTTCTGAGGGCAGGTGTCATTTACAACCCTGTAGTAATTGTGAATATGCAGTGACCAATAGCACTGGGTTTAAAGCTGCTGTTGCAGGAAACGGCCACAAATCGGCGGCATTTCTATATTCCCAACTCTGGTTACTAGGGCAACAGAGCCTTCCTGGAAGTCCTGTTTGTAGGTCGCAAATTAGAGTGGAATGTGCCAGGACAAACCCCCTCAGACTTCTGTCTTCTTATTTGGTGTTGGTATTCTTAGTTTAATTTTTATTTTTCTCAGAGCAAATTTGGTTGCAATGTTGTGTTGGTTCTAGGTGTACAGAATCTGTTTCATTGATACATATATCTTTTCATGTTTGGATCCTGTTCCATATAGGTTATTACAGAATGTTGTGTAGACCTCTCTTGGTATTTGGTATGTCTTTGGCGATTCGATATTTTATAAGTATTAGCATATGTCTGTTAAACCCAATCTCCTCCGTTATACATTCCTGACACCTTTCCATTTGGTTAACCACAAGTTTGTTTTCTGAATATGTGAGTGTCCTTCTCTGGGGAAATAAGTTCATTAATATCAATTTTTACATAACACCTATACGTGATATCATAGGATATGTGTCTCTCGCTTTGTGACTTACTTCAAGTTGTATGATTATCTGTAGCGTCATCTATGGTGCTGCAAAAGGCATTGTTTCAATTCTTTTCTGTGTGTGATATTCCATTGTGTACACGGACCTCTCTTTCGTCCATTCATCTGATGATGGACATTTTTGTTGCTTCCATGTCTTGGCTATGGTAAATACTGCTGCAATACACGATGTTCCATCTGTGTCGTTTTGATTCTGGTCTTCACAGGTGCCAGGCCCAATAGTGAGCCTTCCGGACCATATGGTAACTCAATGTTTACCTTTTCAACGCACTGCCATTCTGTTCCTATTATTGGCTGTTACCACTTCACATCCCACTTAGAGCTATAGGTCATGCTATTCTCCACAACTTCTTCAACATCTATTGTTTGTAGACTTTTTGCTGATGGTCATTCTGACTAGTGTGAGGTGATAACTTTGTGTGGAATGCTTTTGCATGCGTCTAATAATTCCTGATGTTGAGCTTTCATCAATATCCTTTTTATTTTTTTTAAGATTGAGTTAAACTTACAACTTCAAATTGCCCTCTTGAAAAATTTGCCGTGTTTTGAATTGCTTTGGCCCTTCCCTACTGCAGGACATTTTTTGAGGGCATGTGTCATTTACACCCCTGCAGTCCTTGTGAATATTAGTGACCATTAGTAGTGGATTTAAAGCTGCCGTTTGAGGAAGCGGCGTTGGGTGGCACCATTTGTACGTTACCAACTCTGCTTGCTAAGGTAACAGAACCTTCCTGGAAGATGTGATTTTACGTTGCAGATTAGAGTGGAATGTGCCAGCACAGAGCCCCAGAAGTTTTAGCCTCCTTAATTCTTGTTTGTGTCTTTAATTTTTAGTTTTTATCAGAGCCAATTTGATTGAAACATGTCGTTTGTGCTAGGTGTGCAGAATCTTGTTCGTTTACACATATACATATATCTATTGATCTTTGTATCCTTTTCCATGTAAGTTATTACAGAGTGTTGAGTAGCCCACTGTTGGTATTCCATAGGTCTTTGGTGATTATATATTTTATATGTATTAGTATATGTTTGATAACCCGAATATCCTAATTTATCCACTCCTCACACCTTTGCATTGGCTCAACCATAAGTTTGCCTTCTCAGTCTGAGATTGTCTTTCTCTATGGAAATTTGTTCATTTTTATGAATTTTCAGATAACATAAGTGATATCATAGGACATTTGTCTTTCGCATTCTGACTTACTTCACGTTGTGTGATTATCTCTAGGGTCATCCGTGGTGCTGCAAATGGCATTGTTTTATTTTTTGCGTGGCTAATATTCCATTCTGTACATATACCACTTCTTCTATGTCCATTCATCTGTTTCGGGACCTTTTTTTTGCTTCCGTGTCTTGGCTATTTAAATATTGCTGCAGTGCACCTTTGCCTGCCTCTGTCTTTCCGATCCTGGTGGTCTTAGGTTATAGGCCCAGAAGGTGCCCTGCCGGATCATATGGTAGCTCAATTTTTACCTTTGAAACCACCTCCATTCTGTTGTCGTTAGTGCTATTACCACTCTTCATCCCACCAGCAGCTAGAAGGTACACAGTTCTCTAAAACCCCTTCAGCATTTATAGTTTGTAGACTTTTTGCTGATGGTCATTTGACTGGTGTGAGCTGAAACCTTTTTGGAGGTTGGATTTGCATGCATCTAACAATTCCTTATACTGAGCTTTAGGCATGTCTTTTGTTTTCTTTTCCTTTTTCTTTTTAAAGAGTGAGTACAACATCCCTCTTCATATTGACTGCTTGAAAAATTTGTCATGTGTTGAATTTTCTTGGCTATTCCCTACCCCAGGGCCTTTTCTGAGGGCAGGTGTCATTTACAGCCCGGCAGTCCTTGTGAATGTTAAGTGACCATTAGCACTCTGTTTACAGTTGCTGTTGTGGGAAACAGCCACAAGGCGGCAGCATTTCTACGTTCTCAACTCTTGTTACTAGGGCAACAGAGTCTTCCTGGACGTCGTGTTCCTCGGTTGTAAATTAGACTGGAATGTGCTCGGACAAACCCCCAGAAGTTTATGTCTCCTTACTTATGTTTGTTTTTTAAATTTAATTTCTCTTTCTTATCGAAGTAAATTTGAATAGAGTGTTGTGGTTGTCTGGCTGTACAGAATCTGGTCAATTATTCATACATATATCTGTCCATCTCTGGATCCTCTTACCATGTATGTTATTACAGAGTGTTGAGTTGACCTCCCTTGGTATTTGGCAGGTGTTTGGTCATTATGTATTTTATATGTATTGGTGATTATATAATTCATATAGTTTATATGTCATATGTTCATATACATTTAACATACATTAGTATATGTATGTTATCCCCATAATCCTAATTTATCCATCCTCCCACCTTTCATTTTGGTTAACCGTTGGTTTGTTTTATAAGTCTGTGAGTGTCTTTTTTCTGTGGAAATATGTTCATTGGTAGCAATCTTAGGCTAACCTCTATAAAGGATATCATAAGATATTTGTCATTCCCTTTTGACTTACTTAAGATAATATGATTATTTCTAGGCTCATCTGTAGTCATGAAAACGGGATTGTTCACTTTTTTCCAAGGCTAGTATGCCATTCGGTACATATACCACTTCTTCTCTGTCCATTTATCTGTTGATGGACATTTTGTTTGCTTGCATGTCTTGGCTATTGTAAATATTGCCGCAGTGCATGTTTGCCTATCTGTGTGTTTCTGATTCTGGTCTTTGTAGGTTATAGGCCCATTAGGGGATCGGCCGCATCATATGGTAGCTCAACTTTTACCTTTTAAATGCAGCTCCATTCTGTCCTCATGATTAGCTGTTACTGGTTTACCTCCAACCAACAGCATAGTGGGTATGCATTTGTCCACAAACCCGTCAGCATTCATTGTTTGTCGACATTTTTACTGATGGCATTTTGAAAATTGGGTGGCGAAATCTTTTTGTAGTTTGGGTTTACATCCAAGCAATAATTCGCGATATTGAGCTTTGATCCATGTTCTTCTTTTGTTTTTAAATGGAAGAGTGAGTAAAACTTACCTCTTTAAATTGTTTTCTTGAAAATATTTTCCGTGTTTTGAACTTTTTTGACCATTACCTACCCCAGGACATTTTTTTAGGACATGTGTCATTTACAGCCCTACAATTCCTGTGAATATTAAGTGACCGTTAGCCCTGTGTTTAAAGCTGCTGCTGTGGCAAAAGGCCTGAAGGCGGCAGCATTTCTCCATTCCCAAATCTGGTTACTAGGGCAGCCGAGTCTTCCTTTAAGTTCCTAGGTTGTAAACTAGAATGGAATGTGCCAGGATAAACCCCAATAAGTTGATGTCTCATTAATTGTTGTTAGTGGTTTTAATTTTTTTAATTGGGGTAATGATTAGAATATTGTGCATTCTAGGTGCACACAATCAGGTTCACTTGAACATTGTATGTATCTATTCATGTACAGATCCTCTTCCCATGTAAATTATTACTATTTTTTGCAATAAATATTATTTATTTATTTATTTATTTATTTATCTATTGGCCGAATTGGGTCTTCATTGCTGCATGTGGGCTTTCTCTAGTTGCAGTGAGCGGGGGCTAGTCTTCGTTGCGGTGCACGGGCTGCTCACTGCAGTGGCTTCTCTTGTTGCACAGCACGGGCTCTCGGCGTGTGGGCTTCAGGAGTTGTGGCGTGTGGGCTCAGTAGTTGTGGCTCGTGGCCTCTAGAGCGCCGGCTCAGTGGTTGTTGTGCACGGGCTTAATTGCTCTGCAGCATGTGGGATCTTCGCGGACCAGGGATCGAACCTGTGTCCCCTGCATTGGCAGGCGGATTCTTAACCACCGCCCCACCAAGGAAGCCCCCATGTAAATTATTACAGAACGTTCAGTAGACCTACCTTGGTATAGGATCGGTCTTTTTGATATATGTATTTAATATGTATTTGTATGTGTATGGTAACCCTAATCTTAATGTATCCATTCCTCCCACCTTTCCGTTTAGAAAACCCTAGTTTATTCTCTGTGTCTGTGAGTCTCTTTCTCTGTGGAAATATGTTCACTTGTGTCAGTTGTTAGGTAACACCTAGTAGTGATAGCACAGGATATTTGTCGTCTGCTTTCCGACTTACCTCATGTTCTGTGATTATCTCTAGGCTCACCTATGGTGCCGGAAAGAGCAGTGTTTCATTCTTTTCCATGGCGAATATTCCATTGTGTACATGGACCACTTCTTCTTTGTGCATTCATCGGTTGATGGACATTTTGGTTGCTTCCAAGCCTTGGCTCTGCTAAATATTGATGCAGTGCAGGATTGCCAGCCTGTGTCTTTCGGATTCTGGTCTTCTCAGGGGATAGGGCCAGCAGTGGGCCTACTAGATCATATGGTAGATCAAGTTTTACCTTTAAATGCACCTCCATTCTGTTCTCACTACTGCCTGTTACCAGTTTCCATCCCACCAGCAAGTAGAGGGTACACAGTTCTCTAAAACCCCTTCAGCATTTATTGTTTGTAGACGTTTTACTGATGGCATTTTGAGTGTTCGGTGGTGATACCTTTTTGTACTTTGGATTTGCATGCGTCTAATAATTCCCGATATTGAGCTTTTATCCACGTCCGGTTTTTTTTTCTTGTAACAGGAAAAGAGTAAAACTTACCTCTTCAAACTGTTTCCTTGAAAACATTGGCCGTCTTCTGAATTCTTTTGGCCATTACCTACACCAGGACATTTTCTGAGGGCAGGTGTCATTTACAACCCTGTAGTGATTGTGAATATGCAGTGACCAATAGCACTGGGTTTAAAGCTGCTGTTGCAGGAAACGGCCACAAATCGGCGGCATTTCTATATTCCCAACTCTGGTTACTAGGGCAACAGAGCCTTCCTGGAAGTCCTGTTTGTAGGTCGCAAATTAGAGTGGAATGTGCCAGGACAAACCCCCTCAGACTTCTGTCTTCTTATTTGGTGTTGGTATTCTTAGTTTAATTTTTATTTTTCTCAGAGCAAATTTGGTTGCAATGTTGTGTTGGTTCTAGGTGTACAGAATCTGTTTCATTGATACATATATCTTTTCATGTTTGGATCCTGTTCCATATAGGTTATTACAGAATGTTGTGTAGACCTCTCTTGGTATTTGGTATGTCTTTGGCGATTCGATATTTTATAAGTATTAGCATATGTCTGTTAAACCCAATCTCCTCCGTTATACATTCCTGACACCTTTCCATTTGGTTAACCACAAGTTTGTTTTCTGAATATGTGAGTGTCCTTCTCTGGGGAAATAAGTTCATTAATATCAATTTTTACATAACACCTATACGTGATATCATAGGATATGTGTCTCTCGCTTTGTGACTTACTTCAAGTTGTATGATTATCTGTAGCGTCATCTATGGTGCTGCAAAAGGCATTGTTTCAATTCTTTTCTGTGTGTGATATTCCATTGTGTACACGGACCTCTCTTTCGTCCATTCATCTGATGATGGACATTTTTGTTGCTTCCATGTCTTGGCTATGGTAAATACTGCTGCAATACACGATGTTCCATCTGTGGCGTTTTGATTCTGGTCTTCACAGGTGCCAGGCCCAATAGTGAGCCTTCCGGACCATATGGTAACTCAATGTTTACCTTTTCAATGCACTGCCATTCTGTTCCTATTATTGGCTGTTACCACTTCACATCCCACTTAGAGCTATAGGTCATGCTATTCTCCACAACTTCTTCAACATCTATTGTTTGTAGACTTTTTGCTGATGGTCATTCTGACTAGTGTGAGGTGATAACTTTGTGTGGAATGCTTTTGCATGCGTCTAAGAATTCCTGATGTTGAGCTTTCATCAATATCCTTTTTATTTTTTTTAAGATTGAGTTAAACTTACAACTTCAAATTGCCCTCTTGAAAAATTTGCCGTGTTTTGAATTGCTTTGGCCCTTCCCTACTGCAGGACATTTTTTGAGGGCATGTGTCATTTACACCCCTGCAGTCCTTGTGAATATTAGTGACCATTAGTAGTGGATTTAAAGCTGCCGTTTGAGGAAGCGGCGTTGGGTGGCACCATTTGTACGTTACCAACTCTGCTTGCTAAGGTAACAGAACCTTCCTGGAAGATGTGATTTTACGTTGCAGATTAGAGTGGAATGTGCCAGCACAGAGCCCCAGAAGTTTTAGCCTCCTTAATTCTTGTTTGTGTCTTTAATTTTTAGTTTTTATCAGAGCCAATTTGATTGAAACATGTCGTTTGTGCTAGGTGTGCAGAATCTTGTTCGTTTACACATATACATATATCTATTGATCTTTGTATCCTTTTCCATGTAAGTTATTACAGAGTGTTGAGTAGCCCACTGTTGGTATTCCATAGGTCTTTGGTGATTATATATTTTATATGTATTAGTATATGTTTGATAACCCGAATATCCTAATTTATCCACTCCTCACACCTTTGCATTGGCTCAACCATAAGTTTGCCTTCTCAGTCTGAGATTGTCTTTCTCTATGGAAATTTGTTCATTTTTATGAATTTTCAGATAACATAAGTGATATCATAGGACATTTGTCTTTCGCATTCTGACTTACTTCACGTTGTGTGATTATCTCTAGGGTCATCCGTGGTGCTGCAAATGGCATTGTTTTATTTTTTGCGTGGCTAATATTCCATTCTGTACATATACCACTTCTTCTATGTCCATTCATCTGTTTCGGGACCTTTTTTTTGCTTCCGTGTCTTGGCTATTTAAATATTGCTGCAGTGCACCTTTGCCTGCCTCTGTCTTTCCGATCCTGGTGGTCTTAGGTTATAGGCCCAGAAGGTGCCCTGCCGGATCATATGGTAGCTCAATTTTTACCTTTGAAACCACCTCCATTCTGTTGTCGTTAGTGCTATTACCACTCTTCATCCCACCAGCAGCTAGAAGGTACACAGTTCTCTAAAACCCCTTCAGCATTTATAGTTTGTAGACTTTTTGCTGATGGTCATTTGACTGGTGTGAGCTGAAACCTTTTTGGAGGTTGGATTTGCATGCATCTAACAATTCCTTATACTGAGCTTTAGGCATGTCTTTTGTTTTCTTTTCCTTTTTCTTTTTAAAGAGTGAGTACAACATCCCTCTTCATATTGACTGCTTGAAAAATTTGTCATGTGTTGAATTTTCTTGGCTATTCCCTACCCCAGGGCCTTTTCTGAGGGCAGGTGTCATTTACAGCCCGGCAGTCCTTGTGAATGTTAAGTGACCATTAGCACTCTGTTTACAGTTGCTGTTGTGGGAAACAGCCACAAGGCGGCAGCATTTCTACGTTCTCAACTCTTGTTACTAGGGCAACAGAGTCTTCCTGGACGTCGTGTTCCTCGGTTGTAAATTAGACTGGAATGTGCTCGGACAAACCCCCAGAAGTTTATGTCTCCTTACTTATGTTTGTTTTTTAAATTTAATTTCTCTTTCTTATCGAAGTAAATTTGAATAGAGTGTTGTGGTTGTCTGGCTGTACAGAATCTGGTCAATTATTCATACATATATCTGTCCATCTCTGGATCCTCTTACCATGTATGTTATTACAGAGTGTTGAGTTGACCTCCCTTGGTATTTGGCAGGTGTTTGGTCATTATGTATTTTATATGTATTGGTGATTATATAATTCATATAGTTTATATGTCATATGTTCATATACATTTAACATACATTAGTATATGTATGTTATCCCCATAATCCTAATTTATCCATCCTCCCACCTTTCATTTTGGTTAACCGTTGGTTTGTTTTATAAGTCTGTGAGTGTCTTTTTTCTGTGGAAATATGTTCATTGGTAGCAATCTTAGGCTAACCTCTATAAAGGATATCATAAGATATTTGTCATTCCCTTTTGACTTACTTAAGATAATATGATTATTTCTAGGCTCATCTGTAGTCATGAAAACGGGATTGTTCACTTTTTTCCAAGGCTAGTATGCCATTCGGTACATATACCACTTCTTCTCTGTCCATTTATCTGTTGATGGACATTTTGTTTGCTTGCATGTCTTGGCTATTGTAAATATTGCCGCAGTGCATGTTTGCCTATCTGTGTGTTTCTGATTCTGGTCTTTGTAGGTTATAGGCCCATTAGGGGATCGGCCGCATCATATGGTAGCTCAACTTTTACCTTTTAAATGCAGCTCCATTCTGTCCTCATGATTAGCTGTTACTGGTTTACCTCCAACCAACAGCATAGTGGGTATGCATTTGTCCACAAACCCGTCAGCATTCATTGTTTGTCGACATTTTTACTGATGGCATTTTGAAAATTGGGTGGCGAAATCTTTTTGTAGTTTGGGTTTACATCCAAGCAATAATTCGCGATATTGAGCTTTGATCCATGTTCTTCTTTTGTTTTTAAATGGAAGAGTGAGTAAAACTTACCTCTTTAAATTGTTTTCTTGAAAATATTTTCCGTGTTTTGAACTTTTTTGACCATTACCTACCCCAGGACATTTTTTTAGGACATGTGTCATTTACAGCCCGACAATTCCTGTGAATATTAAGTGACCGTTAGCCCTGTGTTTAAAGCTGCTGCTGTGGCAAAAGGCCTGAAGGCGGCAGCATTTCTCCATTCCCAAATCTGGTTACTAGGGCAGCCGAGTCTTCCTTTAAGTTCCTAGGTTGTAAACTAGAATGGAATGTGCCAGGATAAACCCCAATAAGTTGATGTCTCATTAATTGTTGTTAGTGGTTTTAATTTTTTTAATTGGGGTAATGATTAGAATATTGTGCATTCTAGGTGCACACAATCAGGTTCACTTGAACATTGTATGTATCTATTCATGTACAGATCCTCTTCCCATGTAAATTATTACTATTTTTTGCAATAAATATTATTTATTTATTTATTTATTTATTTATCTATTGGCCGAATTGGGTCTTCATTGCTGCATGTGGGCTTTCTCTAGTTGCAGTGAGCGGGGGCTAGTCTTCGTTGCGGTGCACGGGCTGCTCACTGCAGTGGCTTCTCTTGTTGCACAGCACGGGCTCTCGGCGTGTGGGCTTCAGGAGTTGTGGCGTGTGGGCTCAGTAGTTGTGGCTCATGGCCTCTAGAGCGCCGGCTCAGTGGTTGTTGTGCACGGGCTTAATTGCTCTGCAGCATGTGGGATCTTCGCGGACCAGGGATCGAACCTGTGTCCCCTGCATTGGCAGGCGGATTCTTAACCACCGCCCCACCAAGGAAGCCCCCATGTAAATTATTACAGAACGTTCAGTAGACCTACCTTGGTATAGGATCGGTCTTTTTGATATATGTATTTAATATGTATTTGTATGTGTATGGTAACCCTAATCTTAATGTATCCATTCCTCCCACCTTTCCGTTTAGAAAACCCTAGTTTATTCTCTGTGTCTGTGAGTCTCTTTCTCTGTGGAAATATGTTCACTTGTGTCAGTTGTTAGGTAACACCTAGTAGTGATAGCACAGGATATTTGTCGTCTGCTTTCCGACTTACCTCATGTTCTGTGATTATCTCTAGGCTCACCTATGGTGCCGGAAAAAGCAGTGTTTCATTCTTTTCCATGGCGAATATTCCATTGTGTACATGGACCACTTCTTCTTTGTGCATTCATCGGTTGATGGACATTTTGGTTGCTTCCAAGCCTTGGCTCTGCTAAATATTGATGCAGTGCAGGATTGCCAGCCTGTGTCTTTCGGATTCTGGTCTTCTCAGGGGATAGGGCCAGCAGTGGGCCTACTAGATCATATGGTAGATCAAGTTTTACCTTTAAATGCACCTCCATTCTGTTCTCACTACTGCCTGTTACCAGTTTCCATCCCACCAGCAAGTAGAGGGTACACAGTTCTCTAAAACCCCTTCAGCATTTATTGTTTGTAGACGTTTTACTGATGGCATTTTGAGTGTTCGGTGGTGATACCTTTTTGTACTTTGGATTTGCATGCGTCTAATAATTCCCGATATTGAGCTTTTATCCACGTCCGGTTTTTTTTTCTTGTAACAGGAAAAGAGTAAAACTTACCTCTTCAAACTGTTTCCTTGAAAACATTGGCCGTCTTCTGAATTCTTTTGGCCATTACCTACACCAGGACATTTTCTGAGGGCAGGTGTCATTTACAACCCTGTAGTGATTGTGAATATGCAGTGACCAATAGCACTGGGTTTAAAGCTGCTGTTGCAGGAAACGGCCACAAATCGGCGGCATTTCTATATTCCCAACTCTGGTTACTAGGGCAACAGAGCCTTCCTGGAAGTCCTGTTTGTAGGTCGCAAATTAGAGTGGAATGTGCCAGGACAAACCCCCTCAGACTTCTGTCTTCTTATTTGGTGTTGGTATTCTTAGTTTAATTTTTATTTTTCTCAGAGCAAATTTGGTTGCAATGTTGTGTTGGTTCTAGGTGTACAGAATCTGTTTCATTGATACATATATCTTTTCATGTTTGGATCCTGTTCCATATAGGTTATTACAGAATGTTGTGTAGACCTCTCTTGGTATTTGGTATGTCTTTGGCGATTCGATATTTTATAAGTATTAGCATATGTCTGTTAAACCCAATCTCCTCCGTTATACATTCCTGACACCTTTCCATTTGGTTAACCACAAGTTTGTTTTCTGAATATGTGAGTGTCCTTCTCTGGGGAAATAAGTTCATTAATATCAATTTTTACATAACACCTATACGTGATATCATAGGATATGTGTCTCTCGCTTTGTGACTTACTTCAAGTTGTATGATTATCTGTAGCGTCATCTATGGTGCTGCAAAAGGCATTGTTTCAATTCTTTTCTGTGTGTGATATTCCATTGTGTACACGGACCTCTCTTTCGTCCATTCATCTGATGATGGACATTTTTGTTGCTTCCATGTCTTGGCTATGGTAAATACTGCTGCAATACACGATGTTCCATCTGTGTCGTTTTGATTCTGGTCTTCACAGGTGCCAGGCCCAATAGTGAGCCTTCCGGACCATATGGTAACTCAATGTTTACCTTTTCAACGCACTGCCATTCTGTTCCTATTATTGGCTGTTACCACTTCACATCCCACTTAGAGCTATAGGTCATGCTATTCTCCACAACTTCTTCAACATCTATTGTTTGTAGACTTTTTGCTGATGGTCATTCTGACTAGTGTGAGGTGATAACTTTGTGTGGAATGCTTTTGCATGCGTCTAAGAATTCCTGATGTTGAGCTTTCATCAATATCCTTTTTATTTTTTTTAAGATTGAGTTAAACTTACAACTTCAAATTGCCCTCTTGAAAAATTTGCCGTGTTTTGAATTGCTTTGGCCCTTCCCTACTGCAGGACATTTTTTGAGGGCATGTGTCATTTACACCCCTGCAGTCCTTGTGAATATTAGTGACCATTAGTAGTGGATTTAAAGCTGCCGTTTGAGGAAGCGGCGTTGGGTGGCACCATTTGTACGTTACCAACTCTGCTTGCTAAGGTAACAGAACCTTCCTGGAAGATGTGATTTTACGTTGCAGATTAGAGTGGAATGTGCCAGCACAGAGCCCCAGAAGTTTTAGCCTCCTTAATTCTTGTTTGTGTCTTTAATTTTTAGTTTTTATCAGAGCCAATTTGATTGAAACATGTCGTTTGTGCTAGGTGTGCAGAATCTTGTTCGTTTACACATATACATATATCTATTGATCTTTGTATCCTTTTCCATGTAAGTTATTACAGAGTGTTGAGTAGCCCACTGTTGGTATTCCATAGGTCTTTGGTGATTATATATTTTATATGTATTAGTATATGTTTGATAACCCGAATATCCTAATTTATCCACTCCTCACACCTTTGCATTGGCTCAACCATAAGTTTGCCTTCTCAGTCTGAGATTGTCTTTCTCTATGGAAATTTGTTCATTTTTATGAATTTTCAGATAACATAAGTGATATCATAGGACATTTGTCTTTCGCATTCTGACTTACTTCACGTTGTGTGATTATCTCTAGGGTCATCCGTGGTGCTGCAAATGGCATTGTTTTATTTTTTGCGTGGCTAATATTCCATTCTGTACATATACCACTTCTTCTATGTCCATTCATCTGTTTCGGGACTTTTGTTTTTGCTTCCGTGTCTTGGCTATTTAAATATTGCTGCAGTGCACCTTTGCCTGCCTCTGTCTTTCCGATCCTGGTGGTCTTAGGTTATAGGCCCAGAAGGTGCCCTGCCGGATCATATGGTAGCTCAATTTTTACCTTTGAAACCACCTCCATTCTGTTGTCGTTAGTGCTGTTACCACTCTTCATCCCACCAGCAGCTAGAAGGTACACAGTTCTCTAAAACCCCTTCAGCATTTATAGTTTGTAGACTTTTTGCTGATGGTCATTTGACTGGTGTGAGCTGAAACCTTTTTGGAGGTTGGATTTGCATGCATCTAACAATTCCTTATACTGAGCTTTAGGCATGTCTTTTGTTTTCTTTTCCTTTTTCTTTTTAAAGAGTGAGTACAACATCCCTCTTCATATTGACTGCTTGAAAAATTTGTCATGTGTTGAATTTTCTTGGCTATTCCCTACCCCAGGGCCTTTTCTGAGGGCAGGTGTCATTTACAGCCCGGCAGTCCTTGTGAATGTTAAGTGACCATTAGCACTCTGTTTACAGTTGCTGTTGTGGGAAACAGCCACAAGGCGGCAGCATTTCTACGTTCTCAACTCTTGTTACTAGGGCAACAGAGTCTTCCTGGACGTCGTGTTCCTCGGTTGTAAATTAGACTGGAATGTGCTCGGACAAACCCCCAGAAGTTTATGTCTCCTTACTTATGTTTGTTTTTTAAATTTAATTTCTCTTTCTTATCGAAGTAAATTTGAATAGAGTGTTGTGGTTGTCTGGCTGTACAGAATCTGGTCAATTATTCATACATATATCTGTCCATCTCCGGATCCTCTTACCATGTATGTTATTACAGAGTGTTGAGTAGACCTCCCTTGGTATTTGGCAGGTGTTTGGTCATTATGTATTTTATATGTATTGGTGATTACATAATTCATATAGTTTATATGACATATGTTCATATACATTTAACATACATTAGTATATGTATGTTACCCCCATAATCCTAATTTATCCATCCTCCCACCTTTCATTTTGGTTAACCGT
This sequence comes from Balaenoptera borealis, assembly GCF_965194805.1. Lineage (NCBI taxonomy): Eukaryota > Metazoa > Chordata > Mammalia > Artiodactyla > Balaenopteridae > Balaenoptera > Balaenoptera borealis. Next base: position 49,415 of record NW_028122532.1, on the reverse strand, counting down.
TGGTTTGTTTTATAAGTCTGTGAGTGTCTTTTTTCTGTGGAAATATGTTCATTGGTAGCAATCTTAGGCTAACCTCTATAAAGGATATCATAAGATATTTGTCATTCCCTTTTGACTTACTTAAGATAATATGATTATTTCTAGGCTCATCTGTAGTCATGAAAACGGGATTGTTCACTTTTTTCCGAGGCTAGTATGCCATTCGGTACATATACCACTTCTTCTCTGTCCATTTATCTGTTGATGGACATTTTGTTTGCTTGCATGTCTTGGCTATTGTAAATATTGCCGCAGTGCATGTTTGCCTATCTGTGTGTTTCTGATTCTGGTCTTTGTAGGTTATAGGCCCATTAGGGGATCGGCCGCATCATATGGTAGCTCAACTTTTACCTTTTAAATGCAGCTCCATTCTGTTCTCATGATTAGCTGTTACCGGTTTACCTCCAACCAACAGCATAGTGGGTATGCATTTGTCCACAAACCCGTCAGCATTCATTGTTTGTCGACATTTTTACTGATGGCATTTTGAAAATTGGGTGACGATATCTTTTTGTAGTTTGGGTTTACATCCAAGCAATAATTCGCGATATTGAGCTTTGATCCATGTTCTTCTTTTGTTTTTAAATGGAAGAGTGAGTAAAACTTACCTCTTTAAATTGTTTTCTTGAATTTATTTTCCGTGTTTTGAACTTTTTTGGCCATTACCTACCCCAGGACATTTTTTTAGGACATGTGTCATTTACAGCCCTACAATTCCTGTGAATATTAAGTGACCGTTAGCCCTGTGTTGAAAGCTGCTGCTGTGGCAAAAGGCCACAGGGCAGCAGCATTTCTCCATTCCCAAATCTGGTTACTAGGGCAGCCGAGCCTTCCTTTAAGTTCCTAGGTTGTAAACTAGAATGGAATGTGCCAGGAAAAACTCCAATAAGTTGATGTCTCATTAATTGTTGTTAGTGGTTTTAATTTTTTTAATTGGGGTAATGATTAGAATATTGTGCGTTCTAGGTGCACACAATCAGGTTCACTTGAACATTGTATGTATCTATTCATGTACAGATCCTCTTCCCATGATTATTATTATTATTGTATGCAATAAATATTATTTATTTATTTATTTATTTATTTATTTATTTATTTATTGGCCGAATTGGGTCTTCATTGCTGCATGTGGGCTTTCTCTAGTTGCAGTGAGCGGGGGCTAGTCTTCGTTGCGGTGCACGGGCTGCTCACTGCAGTGGCTTCTCTTGTTGCACAGCACGGGCTCTCGGTGTGTGGACTTCAGGCGTTGTGGCGTGTGGGCTCAGTAGTTGTGGCTCGTGGCCTCTAGAGCGCAGGCTCAGTGGTTGTGGTGCACGGGCTTAATTGCTCTGCAGCATGTGGGATCTTCGCGGACCAGGGATCGAACCTGTGTCCCCTGCGTTGGCAGGCGGATTCTTAACCACCGCCCCACCAAGGAAGCCCCCATGTAAATTATTACAGAGCGTTCAGTAGACCTACCTTGGTATAGGATCGGTCCTTTTGATATATGTATTTAATATGTATTTGTATGTGTATGGTAACCCTAATCTTAATGTAGCCATTCCTCCCACCTTTCCGTTTAGAAAACCCTAGTTTATTCTCTGTGTCTGTGAGTCTCTTTCTCTGTGGAAATATGTTCACTTGTGTCAGTTGTTAGGTAACACCTAGTAGTGATAGCACAGGATATTTGTCGTCTGCTTTCCGACTTACCTCATGTTCTGTGATTATCTCTAGGCTCACCTATGGTGCTGGAAAGAGCAGTGTTTCATTCTTTTCCATGGCGAATATTCCATTGTGTACATGGACCACTTCTTCTTTGTGCATTCATCGGCTGATGGACATTTTGGTTGCTTCCAAGCCTTGGCTCTGCTAAATATTGATGCAGTGCAGGATTGCCAGCCTGTGTCTTTCGGATTCTGGTCTTCTCAGGGGATAGGGCCAGCAGTGGGCCTACTAGATCATATGGTAGATCAAGTTTTACCTTTAAATGCACCTCCATTCTGTTCTCACTACTGCCTGTTACCAGTTTCCATCCCACCAGCAAGTAGAGGGTACACAGTTCTCTAAAACCCCTTCAGCATTTATTGTTTGTAGACGTTTTACTGATGGCATTTTGAGTGTTCGGTGGTGATACCTTTTTGTACTTTGGATTTGCATGCGCCTAATAATTCCCGATATTGAGCTTTTATCCACGTCCGGTTTTTTTTTCTTGTAACAGGAAAAGAGTAAAACTTACCTCTTCAAACTGTTTCCTTGAAAACATTGGCCGTCTTCTGAATTCTTTTGGCCATTACCTACACCAGGACATTTTCTGAGGGCAGGTGTCATTTACAACCCTGTAGTAATTGTGAATATGCAGTGACCAATAGCACTGGGTTTAAAGCTGCTGTTGCAGGAAACGGCCACAAATCGGCGGCATTTCTATATTCCCAACTCTGGTTACTAGGGCAACAGAGCCTTCCTGGAAGTCCTGTTTGTAGGTCGCAAATTAGAGTGGAATGTGCCAGGACAAACCCCCTCAGACTTCTGTCTTCTTATTTGGTGTTGGTATTCTTAGTTTAATTTTTATTTTTCTCAGAGCAAATTTGGTTGCAATGTTGTGTTGGTTCTAGGTGTACAGAATCTGTTTCATTGATACATATATCTTTTCATGTTTGGATCCTGTTCCATATAGGTTATTACAGAATGTTGTGTAGACCTCTCTTGGTATTTGGTATGTCTTTGGCGATTCGATATTTTATAAGTATTAGCATATGTCTGTTAAACCCAATCTCCTCCGTTATACATTCCTGACACCTTTCCATTTGGTTAACCACAAGTTTGTTTTCTGAATATGTGAGTGTCCTTCTCTGGGGAAATAAGTTCATTAATATCAATTTTTACATAACACCTATACGTGATATCATAGGATATGTGTCTCTCGCTTTGTGACTTACTTCAAGTTGTATGATTATCTGTAGCGTCATCTATGGTGCTGCAAAAGGCATTGTTTCAATTCTTTTCTGTGTGTGATATTCCATTGTGTACACGGACCTCTCTTTCGTCCATTCATCTGATGATGGACATTTTTGTTGCTTCCATGTCTTGGCTATGGTAAATACTGCTGCAATACACGATGTTCCATCTGTGGCGTTTTGATTCTGGTCTTCACAGGTGCCAGGCCCAATAGTGAGCCTTCCGGACCATATGGTAACTCAATGTTTACCTTTTCAACGCACTGCCATTCTGTTCCTATTATTGGCTGTTACCACTTCACATCCCACTTAGAGCTATAGGTCATGCTATTCTCCACAACTTCTTCAACATCTATTGTTTGTAGACTTTTTGCTGATGGTCATTCTGACTAGTGTGAGGTGATAACTTTGTGTGGAATGCTTTTGCATGCGTCTAAGAATTCCTGATGTTGAGCTTTCATCAATATCCTTTTTATTTTTTTTAAGATTGAGTTAAACTTACAACTTCAAATTGCCCTCTTGAAAAATTTGCCGTGTTTTGAATTGCTTTGGCCCTTCCCTACTGCAGGACATTTTTTGAGGGCATGTGTCATTTACACCCCTGCAGTCCTTGTGAATATTAGTGACCATTAGTAGTGGATTTAAAGCTGCCGTTTGAGGAAGCGGCGTTGGGTGGCACCATTTGTACGTTACCAACTCTGCTTGCTAAGGTAACAGAACCTTCCTGGAAGATGTGATTTTACGTTGCAGATTAGAGTGGAATGTGCCAGCACAGAGCCCCAGAAGTTTTAGCCTCCTTAATTCTTGTTTGTGTCTTTAATTTTTAGTTTTTATCAGAGCCAATTTGATTGAAACATGTCGTTTGTGCTAGGTGTGCAGAATCTTGTTCGTTTACACATATACATATATCTATTGATCTTTGTATCCTTTTCCATGTAAGTTATTACAGAGTGTTGAGTAGCCCACTGTTGGTATTCCATAGGTCTTTGGTGATTATATATTTTATATGTATTAGTATATGTTTGATAACCCGAATATCCTAATTTATCCACTCCTCACACCTTTGCATTGGCTCAACCATAAGTTTGCCTTCTCAGTCTGAGATTGTCTTTCTCTATGGAAATTTGTTCATTTTTATGAATTTTCAGATAACATAAGTGATATCATAGGACATTTGTCTTTCGCATTCTGACTTACTTCACGTTGGGTGATTATCTCTAGGGTCATCCGTGGTGCTGCAAATGGCATTGTTTTATTTTTTGCGTGGCTAATATTCCATTCTGTACATATACCACTTCTTCTATGTCCATTCATCTGTTTCGGGACTTTTGTTTTTGCTTCCGTGTCTTGGCTATTTAAATATTGCTGCAGTGCACCTTTGCCTGCCTCTGTCTTTCCGATCCTGGTGGTCTTAGGTTATAGGCCCAGAAGGTGCCCTGCCGGATCATATGGTAGCTCAATTTTTACCTTTGAAACCACCTCCATTCTGTTGTCGTTAGTGCTGTTACCACTCTTCATCCCACCAGCAGCTAGAAGGTACACAGTTCTCTAAAACCCCCCCCTTCAGCATTTATAGTTTGTAGACTTTTTGCTGATGGTCATTTGACTGGTGTGAGCTGAAACCTTTTTGGAGGTTGGATTTGCATGCATCTAACAATTCCTTATACTGAGCTTTAGGCATGTCTTTTGTTTTCTTTTCCTTTTTCTTTTTAAAGAGTGAGTACAACATCCCTCTTCATATTGACTGCTTGAAAAATTTGTCATGTGTTGAATTTTCTTGGCTATTCCCTACCCCAGGGCCTTTTCTGAGGGCAGGTGTCATTTACAGCCCGGCAGTCCTTGTGAATGTTAAGTGACCATTAGCACTCTGTTTACAGTTGCTGTTGTGGGAAACAGCCACAAGGCGGCAGCATTTCTACGTTCTCAACTCTTGTTACTAGGGCAACAGAGTCTTCCTGGACGTCGTGTTCCTCGGTTGTAAATTAGACTGGAATGTGCTCGGACAAACCCCCAGAAGTTTATGTCTCCTTACTTATGTTTGTTTTTTAAATTTAATTTCTCTTTCTTATCGAAGTAAATTTGAATAGAGTGTTGTGATTGTCTGGCTGTACAGAATCTGGTCAATTATTCATACATATATCTGTTCATCTTCGGATCCTCTTACCATGTATGTTATTACAGAGTGTTGAGTAGACCTCCCTTGGTATTTGGCAGGTGTTTGGTCATTATGTATTTTATATGTATTGGTGATTACATAATTCATATAGTTTATATGACATATGTTCATATACATTTAACATACATTAGTATATGTATGTTACCCCCATAATCCTAATTTATCCATCCTCCCACCTTTCATTTTGGTTAACCGTTGGTTTGTTTTATAAGTCTGTGAGTGTCTTTTTTCTGTGGAAATATGTTCATTGGTAGCAATCTTAGGCTAACCTCTATAAAGGATATCATAAGATATTTGTCATTCCCTTTTGACTTACTTAAGATAATATGATTATTTCTAGGCTCATCTGTAGTCATGAAAACGGGATTGTTCACTTTTTTCCGAGGCTAGTATGCCATTCGGTACATATACCACTTCTTCTCTGTCCATTTATCTGTTGATGGACATTTTGTTTGCTTGCATGTCTTGGCTATTGTAAATATTGCCGCAGTGCATGTTTGCCTATCTGTGTGTTTCTGATTCTGGTCTTTGTAGGTTATAGGCCCATTAGGGGATCGGCCGCATCATATGGTAGCTCAACTTTTACCTTTTAAATGCAGCTCCATTCTGTTCTCATGATTAGCTGTTACCGGTTTACCTCCAACCAACAGCATAGTGGGTATGCATTTGTCCACAAACCCGTCAGCATTCATTGTTTGTCGACATTTTTACTGATGGCATTTTGAAAATTGGGTGACGATATCTTTTTGTAGTTTGGGTTTACATCCAAGCAATAATTCGCGATATTGAGCTTTGATCCATGTTCTTCTTTTGTTTTTAAATGGAAGAGTGAGTAAAACTTACCTCTTTAAATTGTTTTCTTGAATTTATTTTCCGTGTTTTGAACTTTTTTGGCCATTACCTACCCCAGGACATTTTTTTAGGACATGTGTCATTTACAGCCCTACAATTCCTGTGAATATTAAGTGACCGTTAGCCCTGTGTTGAAAGCTGCTGCTGTGGCAAAAGGCCACAGGGCAGCAGCATTTCTCCATTCCCAAATCTGGTTACTAGGGCAGCCGAGCCTTCCTTTAAGTTCCTAGGTTGTAAACTAGAATGGAATGTGCCAGGAAAAACTCCAATAAGTTGATGTCTCATTAATTGTTGTTAGTGGTTTTAATTTTTTTAATTGGGGTAATGATTAGAATATTGTGCGTTCTAGGTGCACACAATCAGGTTCACTTGAACATTGTATGTATCTATTCATGTACAGATCCTCTTCCCATGATTATTATTATTATTGTATGCAATAAATATTATTTATTTATTTATTTATTTATTTATTTATTTATTTATTGGCCGAATTGGGTCTTCATTGCTGCATGTGGGCTTTCTCTAGTTGCAGTGAGCGGGGGCTAGTCTTCGTTGCGGTGCACGGGCTGCTCACTGCAGTGGCTTCTCTTGTTGCACAGCACGGGCTCTCGGTGTGTGGACTTCAGGCGTTGTGGCGTGTGGGCTCAGTAGTTGTGGCTCGTGGCCTCTAGAGCGCAGGCTCAGTGGTTGTGGTGCACGGGCTTAATTGCTCTGCAGCATGTGGGATCTTCGCGGACCAGGGATCGAACCTGTGTCCCCTGCGTTGGCAGGCGGATTCTTAACCACCGCCCCACCAAGGAAGCCCCCATGTAAATTATTACAGAGCGTTCAGTAGACCTACCTTGGTATAGGATCGGTCCTTTTGATATATGTATTTAATATGTATTTGTATGTGTATGGTAACCCTAATCTTAATGTAGCCATTCCTCCCACCTTTCCGTTTAGAAAACCCTAGTTTATTCTCTGTGTCTGTGAGTCTCTTTCTCTGTGGAAATATGTTCACTTGTGTCAGTTGTTAGGTAACACCTAGTAGTGATAGCACAGGATATTTGTCGTCTGCTTTCCGACTTACCTCATGTTCTGTGATTATCTCTAGGCTCACCTATGGTGCTGGAAAGAGCAGTGTTTCATTCTTTTCCATGGCGAATATTCCATTGTGTACATGGACCACTTCTTCTTTGTGCATTCATCGGCTGATGGACATTTTGGTTGCTTCCAAGCCTTGGCTCTGCTAAATATTGATGCAGTGCAGGATTGCCAGCCTGTGTCTTTCGGATTCTGGTCTTCTCAGGGGATAGGGCCAGCAGTGGGCCTACTAGATCATATGGTAGATCAAGTTTTACCTTTAAATGCACCTCCATTCTGTTCTCACTACTGCCTGTTACCAGTTTCCATCCCACCAGCAAGTAGAGGGTACACAGTTCTCTAAAACCCCTTCAGCATTTATTGTTTGTAGACGTTTTACTGATGGCATTTTGAGTGTTCGGTGGTGATACCTTTTTGTACTTTGGATTTGCATGCGCCTAATAATTCCCGATATTGAGCTTTTATCCACGTCCGGTTTTTTTTTCTTGTAACAGGAAAAGAGTAAAACTTACCTCTTCAAACTGTTTCCTTGAAAACATTGGCCGTCTTCTGAATTCTTTTGGCCATTACCTACACCAGGACATTTTCTGAGGGCAGGTGTCATTTACAACCCTGTAGTAATTGTGAATATGCAGTGACCAATAGCACTGGGTTTAAAGCTGCTGTTGCAGGAAACGGCCACAAATCGGCGGCATTTCTATATTCCCAACTCTGGTTACTAGGGCAACAGAGCCTTCCTGGAAGTCCTGTTTGTAGGTCGCAAATTAGAGTGGAATGTGCCAGGACAAACCCCCTCAGACTTCTGTCTTCTTATTTGGTGTTGGTATTCTTAGTTTAATTTTTATTTTTCTCAGAGCAAATTTGGTTGCAATGTTGTGTTGGTTCTAGGTGTACAGAATCTGTTTCATTGATACATATATCTTTTCATGTTTGGATCCTGTTCCATATAGGTTATTACAGAATGTTGTGTAGACCTCTCTTGGTATTTGGTATGTCTTTGGCGATTCGATATTTTATAAGTATTAGCATATGTCTGTTAAACCCAATCTCCTCCGTTATACATTCCTGACACCTTTCCATTTGGTTAACCACAAGTTTGTTTTCTGAATATGTGAGTGTCCTTCTCTGGGGAAATAAGTTCATTAATATCAATTTTTACATAACACCTATACGTGATATCATAGGATATGTGTCTCTCGCTTTGTGACTTACTTCAAGTTGTATGATTATCTGTAGCGTCATCTATGGTGCTGCAAAAGGCATTGTTTCAATTCTTTTCTGTGTGTGATATTCCATTGTGTACACGGACCTCTCTTTCGTCCATTCATCTGATGATGGACATTTTTGTTGCTTCCATGTCTTGGCTATGGTAAATACTGCTGCAATACACGATGTTCCATCTGTGGCGTTTTGATTCTGGTCTTCACAGGTGCCAGGCCCAATAGTGAGCCTTCCGGACCATATGGTAACTCAATGTTTACCTTTTCAACGCACTGCCATTCTGTTCCTATTATTGGCTGTTACCACTTCACATCCCACTTAGAGCTATAGGTCATGCTATTCTCCACAACTTCTTCAACATCTATTGTTTGTAGACTTTTTGCTGATGGTCATTCTGACTAGTGTGAGGTGATAACTTTGTGTGGAATGCTTTTGCATGCGTCTAAGAATTCCTGATGTTGAGCTTTCATCAATATCCTTTTTATTTTTTTTAAGATTGAGTTAAACTTACAACTTCAAATTGCCCTCTTGAAAAATTTGCCGTGTTTTGAATTGCTTTGGCCCTTCCCTACTGCAGGACATTTTTTGAGGGCATGTGTCATTTACACCCCTGCAGTCCTTGTGAATATTAGTGACCATTAGTAGTGGATTTAAAGCTGCCGTTTGAGGAAGCGGCGTTGGGTGGCACCATTTGTACGTTACCAACTCTGCTTGCTAAGGTAACAGAACCTTCCTGGAAGATGTGATTTTACGTTGCAGATTAGAGTGGAATGTGCCAGCACAGAGCCCCAGAAGTTTTAGCCTCCTTAATTCTTGTTTGTGTCTTTAATTTTTAGTTTTTATCAGAGCCAATTTGATTGAAACATGTCGTTTGTGCTAGGTGTGCAGAATCTTGTTCGTTTACACATATACATATATCTATTGATCTTTGTATCCTTTTCCATGTAAGTTATTACAGAGTGTTGAGTAGCCCACTGTTGGTATTCCATAGGTCTTTGGTGATTATATATTTTATATGTATTAGTATATGTTTGATAACCCGAATATCCTAATTTATCCACTCCTCACACCTTTGCATTGGCTCAACCATAAGTTTGCCTTCTCAGTCTGAGATTGTCTTTCTCTATGGAAATTTGTTCATTTTTATGAATTTTCAGATAACATAAGTGATATCATAGGACATTTGTCTTTCGCATTCTGACTTACTTCACGTTGGGTGATTATCTCTAGGGTCATCCGTGGTGCTGCAAATGGCATTGTTTTATTTTTTGCGTGGCTAATATTCCATTCTGTACATATACCACTTCTTCTATGTCCATTCATCTGTTTCGGGACTTTTGTTTTTGCTTCCGTGTCTTGGCTATTTAAATATTGCTGCAGTGCACCTTTGCCTGCCTCTGTCTTTCCGATCCTGGTGGTCTTAGGTTATAGGCCCAGAAGGTGCCCTGCCGGATCATATGGTAGCTCAATTTTTACCTTTGAAACCACCTCCATTCTGTTGTCGTTAGTGCTGTTACCACTCTTCATCCCACCAGCAGCTAGAAGGTACACAGTTCTCTAAAACCCCCCCCTTCAGCATTTATAGTTTGTAGACTTTTTGCTGATGGTCATTTGACTGGTGTGAGCTGAAACCTTTTTGGAGGTTGGATTTGCATGCATCTAACAATTCCTTATACTGAGCTTTAGGCATGTCTTTTGTTTTCTTTTCCTTTTTCTTTTTAAAGAGTGAGTACAACATCCCTCTTCATATTGACTGCTTGAAAAATTTGTCATGTGTTGAATTTTCTTGGCTATTCCCTACCCCAGGGCCTTTTCTGAGGGCAGGTGTCATTTACAGCCCGGCAGTCCTTGTGAATGTTAAGTGACCATTAGCACTCTGTTTACAGTTGCTGTTGTGGGAAACAGCCACAAGGCGGCAGCATTTCTACGTTCTCAACTCTTGTTACTAGGGCAACAGAGTCTTCCTGGACGTCGTGTTCCTCGGTTGTAAATTAGACTGGAATGTGCTCGGACAAACCCCCAGAAGTTTATGTCTCCTTACTTATGTTTGTTTTTTAAATTTAATTTCTCTTTCTTATCGAAGTAAATTTGAATAGAGTGTTGTGATTGTCTGGCTGTACAGAATCTGGTCAATTATTCATACATATATCTGTTCATCTTCGGATCCTCTTACCATGTATGTTATTACAGAGTGTTGAGTAGACCTCCCTTGGTATTTGGCAGGTGTTTGGTCATTATGTATTTTATATGTATTGGTGATTACATAATTCATATAGTTTATATGACATATGTTCATATACATTTAACATACATTAGTATATGTATGTTACCCCCATAATCCTAATTTATCCATCCTCCCACCTTTCATTTTGGTTAACCGTTGGTTTGTTTTATAAGTCTGTGAGTGTCTTTTTTCTGTGGAAATATGTTCATTGGTAGCAATCTTAGGCTAACCTCTATAAAGGATATCATAAGATATTTGTCATTCCCTTTTGACTTACTTAAGATAATATGATTATTTCTAGGCTCATCTGTAGTCATGAAAACGGGATTGTTCACTTTTTTCCGAGGCTAGTATGCCATTCGGTACATATACCACTTCTTCTCTGTCCATTTATCTGTTGATGGACATTTTGTTTGCTTGCATGTCTTGGCTATTGTAAATATTGCCGCAGTGCATGTTTGCCTATCTGTGTGTTTCTGATTCTGGTCTTTGTAGGTTATAGGCCCATTAGGGGATCGGCCGCATCATATGGTAGCTCAACTTTTACCTTTTAAATGCAGCTCCATTCTGTTCTCATGATTAGCTGTTACCGGTTTACCTCCAACCAACAGCATAGTGGGTATGCATTTGTCCACAAACCCGTCAGCATTCATTGTTTGTCGACATTTTTACTGATGGCATTTTGAAAATTGGGTGACGATATCTTTTTGTAGTTTGGGTTTACATCCAAGCAATAATTCGCGATATTGAGCTTTGATCCATGTTCTTCTTTTGTTTTTAAATGGAAGAGTGAGTAAAACTTACCTCTTTAAATTGTTTTCTTGAATTTATTTTCCGTGTTTTGAACTTTTTTGGCCATTACCTACCCCAGGACATTTTTTTAGGACATGTGTCATTTACAGCCCTACAATTCCTGTGAATATTAAGTGACCGTTAGCCCTGTGTTGAAAGCTGCTGCTGTGGCAAAAGGCCACAGGGCAGCAGCATTTCTCCATTCCCAAATCTGGTTACTAGGGCAGCCGAGCCTTCCTTTAAGTTCCTAGGTTGTAAACTAGAATGGAATGTGCCAGGAAAAACTCCAATAAGTTGATGTCTCATTAATTGTTGTTAGTGGTTTTAATTTTTTTAATTGGGGTAATGATTAGAATATTGTGCGTTCTAGGTGCACACAATCAGGTTCACTTGAACATTGTATGTATCTATTCATGTACAGATCCTCTTCCCATGATTATTATTATTATTGTATGCAATAAATATTATTTATTTATTTATTTATTTATTTATTTATTTATTGGCCGAATTGGGTCTTCATTGCTGCATGTGGGCTTTCTCTAGTTGCAGTGAGCGGGGGCTAGTCTTCGTTGCGGTGCACGGGCTGCTCACTGCAGTGGCTTCTCCTGTTGCACAGCACGGGCTCTCGGTGTGTGGACTTCAGGCGTTGTGGCGTGTGGGCTCAGTAGTTGTGGCTCGTGGCCTCTAGAGCGCAGGCTCAGTGGTTGTGGTGCACGGGCTTAATTGCTCTGCAGCATGTGGGATCTTCGCGGACCAGGGATCGAACCTGTGTCCCCTGCGTTGGCAGGCGGATTCTTAACCACCGCCCCACCAAGGAAGCCCCCATGTAAATTATTACAGAGCGTTCAGTAGACCTACCTTGGTATAGGATCGGTCCTTTTGATATATGTATTTAATATGTATTTGTATGTGTATGGTAACCCTAATCTTAATGTAGCCATTCCTCCCACCTTTCCGTTTAGAAAACCCTAGTTTATTCTCTGTGTCTGTGAGTCTCTTTCTCTGTGGAAATATGTTCACTTGTGTCAGTTGTTAGGTAACACCTAGTAGTGATAGCACAGGATATTTGTCGTCTGCTTTCCGACTTACCTCATGTTCTGTGATTATCTCTAGGCTCACCTATGGTGCCGGAAAGAGCAGTGTTTCATTCTTTTCCATGGCGAATATTCCATTGTGTACATGGACCACTTCTTCTTTGTGCATTCATCGGCTGATGGACATTTTGGTTGCTTCCAAGCCTTGGCTCTGCTAAATATTGATGCAGTGCAGGATTGCCAGCCTGTGTCTTTCGGATTCTGGTCTTCTCAGGGGATAGGGCCAGCAGTGGGCCTACTAGATCATATGGTAGATCAAGTTTTACCTTTAAATGCACCTCCATTCTGTTCTCACTACTGCCTGTTACCAGTTTCCATCCCACCAGCAAGTAGAGGGTACACAGTTCTCTAAAACCCCTTCAGCATTTATTGTTTGTAGACGTTTTACTGATGGCATTTTGAGTGTTCGGTGGTGATACCTTTTTGTACTTTGGATTTGCATGCGCCTAATAATTCCCGATATTGAGCTTTTATCCACGTCCGGTTTTTTTTTCTTGTAACAGGAAAAGAGTAAAACTTACCTCTTCAAACTGTTTCCTTGAAAACATTGGCCGTCTTCTGAATTCTTTTGGCCATTACCTACACCAGGACATTTTCTGAGGGCAGGTGTCATTTACAACCCTGTAGTAATTGTGAATATGCAGTGACCAATAGCACTGGGTTTAAAGCTGCTGTTGCAGGAAACGGCCACAAATCGGCGGCATTTCTATATTCCCAACTCTGGTTACTAGGGCAACAGAGCCTTCCTGGAAGTCCTGTTTGTAGGTCGCAAATTAGAGTGGAATGTGCCAGGACAAACCCCCTCAGACTTCTGTCTTCTTATTTGGTGTTGGTATTCTTAGTTTAATTTTTATTTTTCTCAGAGCAAATTTGGTTGCAATGTTGTGTTGGTTCTAGGTGTACAGAATCTGTTTCATTGATACATATATCTTTTCATGTTTGGATCCTGTTCCATATAGGTTATTACAGAATGTTGTGTAGACCTCTCTTGGTATTTGGTATGTCTTTGGCGATTCGATATTTTATAAGTATTAGCATATGTCTGTTAAACCCAATCTCCTCCGTTATACATTCCTGACACCTTTCCATTTGGTTAACCACAAGTTTGTTTTCTGAATATGTGAGTGTCCTTCTCTGGGGAAATAAGTTCATTAATATCAATTTTTACATAACACCTATACGTGATATCATAGGATATGTGTCTCTCGCTTTGTGACTTACTTCAAGTTGTATGATTATCTGTAGCGTCATCTATGGTGCTGCAAACGGCATTGTTTCAATTCTTTTCTGTGTGTGATATTCCATTGTGTACACGGACCTCTCTTTCGTCCATTCATCTGATGATGGACATTTTTGTTGCTTCCATGTCTTGGCTATGGTAAATACTGCTGCAATACACGATGTTCCATCTGTGGCGTTTTGATTCTGGTCTTCACAGGTGCCAGGCCCAATAGTGAGCCTTCCGGACCATATGGTAACTCAATGTTTACCTTTTCAACGCACTGCCATTCTGTTCCTATTATTGGCTGTTACCACTTCACATCCCACTTAGAGCTATAGGTCATGCTATTCTCCACAACTTCTTCAACATCTATTGTTTGTAGACTTTTTGCTGATGGTCATTCTGACTAGTGTGAGGTGATAACTTTGTGTGGAATGCTTTTGCATGCGTCTAAGAATTCCTGATGTTGAGCTTTCATCAATATCCTTTTTATTTTTTTTAAGATTGAGTTAAACTTACAACTTCAAATTGCCCTCTTGAAAAATTTGCCGTGTTTTGAATTGCTTTGGCCCTTCCCTACTGCAGGACATTTTTTGAGGGCATGTGTCATTTACACCCCTGCAGTCCTTGTGAATATTAGTGACCATTAGTAGTGGATTTAAAGCTGCCGTTTGAGGAAGCGGCGTTGGGTGGCACCATTTGTACGTTACCAACTCTGCTTGCTAAGGTAACAGAACCTTCCTGGAAGATGTGATTTTACGTTGCAGATTAGAGTGGAATGTGCCAGCACAGAGCCCCAGAAGTTTTAGCCTCCTTAATTCTTGTTTGTGTCTTTAATTTTTAGTTTTTATCAGAGCCAATTTGATTGAAACATGTCGTTTGTGCTAGGTGTGCAGAATCTTGTTCGTTTACACATATACATATATCTATTGATCTTTGTATCCTTTTCCATGTAAGTTATTACAGAGTGTTGAGTAGCCCACTGTTGGTATTCCATAGGTCTTTGGTGATTATATATTTTATATGTATTAGTATATGTTTGATAACCCGAATATCCTAATTTATCCACTCCTCACACCTTTGCATTGGCTCAACCATAAGTTTGCCTTCTCAGTCTGAGATTGTCTTTCTCTATGGAAATTTGTTCATTTTTATGAATTTTCAGATAACATAAGTGATATCATAGGACATTTGTCTTTCGCATTCTGACTTACTTCACGTTGTGTGATTATCTCTAGGGTCATCCGTGGTGCTGCAAATGGCATTGTTTTATTTTTTGCGTGGCTAATATTCCATTCTGTACATATACCACTTCTTCTATGTCCATTCATCTGTTTCGGGACCTTTTTTTTGCTTCCGTGTCTTGGCTATTTAAATATTGCTGCAGTGCACCTTTGCCTGCCTCTGTCTTTCCGATCCTGGTGGTCTTAGGTTATAGGCCCAGAAGGTGCCCTGCCGGATCATATGGTAGCTCAATTTTTACCTTTGAAACCACCTCCATTCTGTTGTCGTTAGTGCTGTTACCACTCTTCATCCCACCAGCAGCTAGAAGGTACACAGTTCTCTAAAACCCCTTCAGCATTTATAGTTTGTAGACTTTTTGCTGATGGTCATTTGACTGGTGTGAGCTGAAACCTTTTTGGAGGTTGGATTTGCATGCATCTAACAATTCCTTATACTGAGCTTTAGGCATGTCTTTTGTTTTCTTTTCCTTTTTCTTTTTAAAGAGTGAGTACAACATCCCTCTTCATATTGACTGCTTGAAAAATTTGTCATGTGTTGAATTTTCTTGGCTATTCCCTACCCCAGGGCCTTTTCTGAGGGCAGGTGTCATTTACAGCCCGGCAGTCCTTGTGAATGTTAAGTGACCATTAGCACTCTGTTTACAGTTGCTGTTGTGGGAAACAGCCACAAGGCGGCAGCATTTCTACGTTCTCAACTCTTGTTACTAGGGCAACAGAGTCTTCCTGGACGTCGTGTTCCTCGGTTGTAAATTAGACTGGAATGTGCTCGGACAAACCCCCAGAAGTTTATGTCTCCTTACTTATGTTTGTTTTTTAAATTTAATTTCTCTTTCTTATCGAAGTAAATTTGAATAGAGTGTTGTGATTGTCTGGCTGTACAGAATCTGGTCAATTATTCATACATATATCTGTTCATCTTCGGATCCTCTTACCATGTATGTTATTACAGAGTGTTGAGTAGACCTCCCTTGGTATTTGGCAGGTGTTTGGTCATTATGTATTTTATATGTATTGGTGATTACATAATTCATATAGTTTATATGACCTATGTTCATATACATTTAACATACATTAGTATATGTATGTTACCCCCATAATCCTAATTTATCCATCCTCCCACCTTTCATTTTGGTTAACCGTTGGTTTGTTTTATAAGTCTGTGAGTGTCTTTTTTCTGTGGAAATATGTTCATTGGTAGCAATCTTAGGCTAACCTCTATAAAGGATATCATAAGATATTTGTCATTCCCTTTTGACTTACTTAAGATAATATGATTATTTCTAGGCTCATCTGTAGTCATGAAAACGGGATTGTTCACTTTTTTCCGAGGCTAGTATGCCATTCGGTACATATACCACTTCTTCTCTGTCCATTTATCTGTTGATGGACATTTTGTTTGCTTGCATGTCTTGGCTATTGTAAATATTGCCGCAGTGCATGTTTGCCTATCTGTGTGTTTCTGATTCTGGTCTTTGTAGGTTATAGGCCCATTAGGGGATCGGCCACATCATATGGTAGCTCAACTTTTACCTTTTAAATGCAGCTCCATTCTGTTCTCATGATTAGCTGTTACCGGTTTACCTCCAACCAACAGCATAGTGGGTATGCATTTGTCCACAAACCCGTCAGCATTGTTTGTCGACATTTTTACTGATGGCATTTTGAAAATTGGGTGACGATATCTTTTTGTAGTTTGGGTTTACATCCAAGCAATAATTCGCGATATTGAGCTTTGATCCATGTTCTTCTTTTGTTTTTAAATGGAAGAGTGAGTAAAACTTACCTCTTTAAATTGTTTTCTTGAATTTATTTTCCGTGTTTTGAACTTTTTTGGCCATTACCTACCCCAGGACATTTTTTTAGGACATGTGTCATTTACAGCCCTACAATTCCTGTGAATATTAAGTGACCGTTAGCCCTGTGTTGAAAGCTGCTGCTGTGGCAAAAGGCCACAGGGCAGCAGCATTTCTCCATTCCCAAATCTGGTTACTAGGGCAGCCGAGCCTTCCTTTAAGTTCCTAGGTTGTAAACTAGAATGGAATGTGCCAGGAAAAACTCCAATAAGTTGATGTCTCATTAATTGTTGTTAGTGGTTTTAATTTTTTTAATTGGGGTAATGATTAGAATATTGTGCGTTCTAGGTGCACACAATCAGGTTCACTTGAACATTGTATGTATCTATTCATGTACAGATCCTCTTCCCATGATTATTATTATTATTGTATGCAATAAATATTATTTATTTATTTATTTATTTATTTATTTATTTATTGGCCGAATTGGGTCTTCATTGCTGCATGTGGGCTTTCTCTAGTTGCAGTGAGCGGGGGCTAGTCTTCGTTGCGGTGCACGGGCTGCTCACTGCAGTGGCTTCTCCTGTTGCACAGCACGGGCTCTCGGTGTGTGGACTTCAGGCGTTGTGGCGTGTGGGCTCAGTAGTTGTGGCTCGTGGCCTCTAGAGCGCAGGCTCAGTGGTTGTGGTGCACGGGCTTAATTGCTCTGCAGCATGTGGGATCTTCGCGGACCAGGGATCGAACCTGTGTCCCCTGCGTTGGCAGGCGGATTCTTAACCACCGCCCCACCAAGGAAGCCCCCATGTAAATTATTACAGAGCGTTCAGTAGACCTACCTTGGTATAGGATCGGTCCTTTTGATATATGTATTTAATATGTATTTGTATGTGTATGGTAACCCTAATCTTAATGTAGCCATTCCTCCCACCTTTCCGTTTAGAAAACCCTAGTTTATTCTCTGTGTCTGTGAGTCTCTTTCTCTGTGGAAATATGTTCACTTGTGTCAGTTGTTAGGTAACACCTAGTAGTGATAGCACAGGATATTTGTCGTCTGCTTTCCGACTTACCTCATGTTCTGTGATTATCTCTAGGCTCACCTATGGTGCCGGAAAGAGCAGTGTTTCATTCTTTTCCATGGCGAATATTCCATTGTGTACATGGACCACTTCTTCTTTGTGCATTCATCGGCTGATGGACATTTTGGTTGCTTCCAAGCCTTGGCTCTGCTAAATATTGATGCAGTGCAGGATTGCCAGCCTGTGTCTTTCGGATTCTGGTCTTCTCAGGGGATAGGGCCAGCAGTGGGCCTACTAGATCATATGGTAGATCAAGTTTTACCTTTAAATGCACCTCCATTCTGTTCTCACTACTGCCTGTTACCAGTTTCCATCCCACCAGCAAGTAGAGGGTACACAGTTCTCTAAAACCCCTTCAGCATTTATTGTTTGTAGACGTTTTACTGATGGCATTTTGAGTGTTCGGTGGTGATACCTTTTTGTACTTTGGATTTGCATGCGCCTAATAATTCCCGATATTGAGCTTTTATCCACGTCCGGTTTTTTTTTCTTGTAACAGGAAAAGAGTAAAACTTACCTCTTCAAACTGTTTCCTTGAAAACATTGGCCGTCTTCTGAATTCTTTTGGCCATTACCTACACCAGGACATTTTCTGAGGGCAGGTGTCATTTACAACCCTGTAGTAATTGTGAATATGCAGTGACCAATAGCACTGGGTTTAAAGCTGCTGTTGCAGGAAACGGCCACAAATCGGCGGCATTTCTATATTCCCAACTCTGGTTACTAGGGCAACAGAGCCTTCCTGGAAGTCCTGTTTGTAGGTCGCAAATTAGAGTGGAATGTGCCAGGACAAACCCCCTCAGACTTCTGTCTTCTTATTTGGTGTTGGTATTCTTAGTTTAATTTTTATTTTTCTCAGAGCAAATTTGGTTGCAATGTTGTGTTGGTTCTAGGTGTACAGAATCTGTTTCATTGATACATATATCTTTTCATGTTTGGATCCTGTTCCATATAGGTTATTACAGAATGTTGTGTAGACCTCTCTTGGTATTTGGTATGTCTTTGGCGATTCGATATTTTATAAGTATTAGCATATGTCTGTTAAACCCAATCTCCTCCGTTATACATTCCTGACACCTTTCCATTTGGTTAACCACAAGTTTGTTTTCTGAATATGTGAGTGTCCTTCTCTGGGGAAATAAGTTCATTAATATCAATTTTTACATAACACCTATACGTGATATCATAGGATATGTGTCTCTCGCTTTGTGACTTACTTCAAGTTGTATGATTATCTGTAGCGTCATCTATGGTGCTGCAAACGGCATTGTTTCAATTCTTTTCTGTGTGTGATATTCCATTGTGTACACGGACCTCTCTTTCGTCCATTCATCTGATGATGGACATTTTTGTTGCTTCCATGTCTTGGCTATGGTAAATACTGCTGCAATACACGATGTTCCATCTGTGGCGTTTTGATTCTGGTCTTCACAGGTGCCAGGCCCAATAGTGAGCCTTCCGGACCATATGGTAACTCAATGTTTACCTTTTCAACGCACTGCCATTCTGTTCCTATTATTGGCTGTTACCACTTCACATCCCACTTAGAGCTATAGGTCATGCTATTCTCCACAACTTCTTCAACATCTATTGTTTGTAGACTTTTTGCTGATGGTCATTCTGACTAGTGTGAGGTGATAACTTTGTGTGGAATGCTTTTGCATGCGTCTAAGAATTCCTGATGTTGAGCTTTCATCAATATCCTTTTTATTTTTTTTAAGATTGAGTTAAACTTACAACTTCAAATTGCCCTCTTGAAAAATTTGCCGTGTTTTGAATTGCTTTGGCCCTTCCCTACTGCAGGACATTTTTTGAGGGCATGTGTCATTTACACCCCTGCAGTCCTTGTGAATATTAGTGACCATTAGTAGTGGATTTAAAGCTGCCGTTTGAGGAAGCGGCGTTGGGTGGCACCATTTGTACGTTACCAACTCTGCTTGCTAAGGTAACAGAACCTTCCTGGAAGATGTGATTTTACGTTGCAGATTAGAGTGGAATGTGCCAGCACAGAGCCCCAGAAGTTTTAGCCTCCTTAATTCTTGTTTGTGTCTTTAATTTTTAGTTTTTATCAGAGCCAATTTGATTGAAACATGTCGTTTGTGCTAGGTGTGCAGAATCTTGTTCGTTTACACATATACATATATCTATTGATTTTTGTATCCTTTTCCATGTAAGTTATTACAGAGTGTTGAGTAGCCCACTGTTGGTATTCCATAGGTCTTTGGTGATTATATATTTTATATGTATTAGTATATGTTTGATAACCCGAATATCCTAATTTATCCACTCCTCACACCTTTGCATTGGCTCAACCATAAGTTTGCCTTCTCAGTCTGAGATTGTCTTTCTCTATGGAAATTTGTTCATTTTTATGAATTTTCAGATAACATAAGTGATATCATAGGACATTTGTCTTTCGCATTCTGACTTACTTCACGTTGTGTGATTATCTCTAGGGTCATCCGTGGTGCTGCAAATGGCATTGTTTTATTTTTTGCGTGGCTAATATTCCATTCTGTACATATACCACTTCTTCTATGTCCATTCATCTGTTTCGGGACCTTTTTTTTGCTTCCGTGTCTTGGCTATTTAAATATTGCTGCAGTGCACCTTTGCCTGCCTCTGTCTTTCCGATCCTGGTGGTCTTAGGTTATAGGCCCAGAAGGTGCCCTGCCGGATCATATGGTAGCTCAATTTTTACCTTTGAAACCACCTCCATTCTGTTGTCGTTAGTGCTGTTACCACTCTTCATCCCACCAGCAGCTAGAAGGTACACAGTTCTCTAAAACCCCTTCAGCATTTATAGTTTGTAGACTTTTTGCTGATGGTCATTTGACTGGTGTGAGCTGAAACCTTTTTGGAGGTTGGATTTGCATGCATCTAACAATTCCTTATACTGAGCTTTAGGCATGTCTTTTGTTTTCTTTTCCTTTTTCTTTTTAAAGAGTGAGTACAACATCCCTCTTCATATTGACTGCTTGAAAAATTTGTCATGTGTTGAATTTTCTTGGCTATTCCCTACCCCAGGGCCTTTTCTGAGGGCAGGTGTCATTTACAGCCCGGCAGTCCTTGTGAATGTTAAGTGACCATTAGCACTCTGTTTACAGTTGCTGTTGTGGGAAACAGCCACAAGGCGGCAGCATTTCTACGTTCTCAACTCTTGTTACTAGGGCAACAGAGTCTTCCTGGACGTCGTGTTCCTCGGTTGTAAATTAGACTGGAATGTGCTCGGACAAACCCCCAGAAGTTTATGTCTCCTTACTTATGTTTGTTTTTTAAATTTAATTTCTCTTTCTTATCGAAGTAAATTTGAATAGAGTGTTGTGATTGTCTGGCTGTACAGAATCTGGTCAATTATTCATACATATATCTGTTCATCTTCGGATCCTCTTACCATGTATGTTATTACAGAGTGTTGAGTAGACCTCCCTTGGTATTTGGCAGGTGTTTGGTCATTATGTATTTTATATGTATTGGTGATTACATAATTCATATAGTTTATATGACCTATGTTCATATACATTTAACATACATTAGTATATGTATGTTACCCCCATAATCCTAATTTATCCATCCTCCCACCTTTCATTTTGGTTAACCGTTGGTTTGTTTTATAAGTCTGTGAGTGTCTTTTTTCTGTGGAAATATGTTCATTGGTAGCAATCTTAGGCTAACCTCTATAAAGGATATCATAAGATATTTGTCATTCCCTTTTGACTTACTTAAGATAATATGATTATTTCTAGGCTCATCTGTAGTCATGAAAACGGGATTGTTCACTTTTTTCCGAGGCTAGTATGCCATTCGGTACATATACCACTTCTTCTCTGTCCATTTATCTGTTGATGGACATTTTGTTTGCTTGCATGTCTTGGCTATTGTAAATATTGCCGCAGTGCATGTTTGCCTATCTGTGTGTTTCTGATTCTGGTCTTTGTAGGTTATAGGCCCATTAGGGGATCGGCCACATCATATGGTAGCTCAACTTTTACCTTTTAAATGCAGCTCCATTCTGTTCTCATGATTAGCTGTTACCGGTTTACCTCCAACCAACAGCATAGTGGGTATGCATTTGTCCACAAACCCGTCAGCATTCATTGTTTGTCGACATTTTTACTGATGGCATTTTGAAAATTGGGTGACGATATCTTTTTGTAGTTTGGGTTTACATCCAAGCAATAATTCGCGATATTGAGCTTTGATCCATGTTCTTCTTTTGTTTTTAAATGGAAGAGTGAGTAAAACTTACCTCTTTAAATTGTTTTCTTGAATTTATTTTCCGTGTTTTGAACTTTTTTGGCCATTACCTACCCCAGGACATTTTTTTAGGACATGTGTCATTTACAGCCCTACAATTCCTGTGAATATTAAGTGACCGTTAGCCCTGTGTTGAAAGCTGCTGCTGTGGCAAAAGGCCACAGGGCAGCAGCATTTCTCCATTCCCAAATCTGGTTACTAGGGCAGCCGAGCCTTCCTTTAAGTTCCTAGGTTGTAAACTAGAATGGAATGTGCCAGGAAAAACTCCAATAAGTTGATGTCTCATTAATTGTTGTTAGTGGTTTTAATTTTTTTAATTGGGGTAATGATTAGAATATTGTGCGTTCTAGGTGCACACAATCAGGTTCACTTGAACATTGTATGTATCTATTCATGTACAGATCCTCTTCCCATGATTATTATTATTATTGTATGCAATAAATATTATTTATTTATTTATTTATTTATTTATTTATTTATTGGCCGAATTGGGTCTTCATTGCTGCATGTGGGCTTTCTCTAGTTGCAGTGAGCGGGGGCTAGTCTTCGTTGCGGTGCACGGGCTGCTCACTGCAGTGGCTTCTCCTGTTGCACAGCACGGGCTCTCGGTGTGTGGACTTCAGGCGTTGTGGCGTGTGGGCTCAGTAGTTGTGGCTCGTGGCCTCTAGAGCGCAGGCTCAGTGGTTGTGGTGCACGGGCTTAATTGCTCTGCAGCATGTGGGATCTTCGCGGACCAGGGATCGAACCTGTGTCCCCTGCGTTGGCAGGCGGATTCTTAACCACCGCCCCACCAAGGAAGCCCCCATGTAAATTATTACAGAGCGTTCAGTAGACCTACCTTGGTATAGGATCGGTCCTTTTGATATATGTATTTAATATGTATTTGTATGTGTATGGTAACCCTAATCTTAATGTAGCCATTCCTCCCACCTTTCCGTTTAGAAAACCCTAGTTTATTCTCTGTGTCTGTGAGTCTCTTTCTCTGTGGAAATATGTTCACTTGTGTCAGTTGTTAGGTAACACCTAGTAGTGATAGCACAGGATATTTGTCGTCTGCTTTCCGACTTACCTCATGTTCTGTGATTATCTCTAGGCTCACCTATGGTGCCGGAAAGAGCAGTGTTTCATTCTTTTCCATGGCGAATATTCCATTGTGTACATGGACCACTTCTTCTTTGTGCATTCATCGGCTGATGGACATTTTGGTTGCTTCCAAGCCTTGGCTCTGCTAAATATTGATGCAGTGCAGGATTGCCAGCCTGTGTCTTTCGGATTCTGGTCTTCTCAGGGGATAGGGCCAGCAGTGGGCCTACTAGATCATATGGTAGATCAAGTTTTACCTTTAAATGCACCTCCATTCTGTTCTCACTACTGCCTGTTACCAGTTTCCATCCCACCAGCAAGTAGAGGGTACACAGTTCTCTAAAACCCCTTCAGCATTTATTGTTTGTAGACGTTTTACTGATGGCATTTTGAGTGTTCGGTGGTGATACCTTTTTGTACTTTGGATTTGCATGCGTCTAATAATTCCCGATATTGAGCTTTTATCCACGTCCGGTTTTTTTTTCTTGTAACAGGAAAAGAGTAAAACTTACCTCTTCAAACTGTTTCCTTGAAAACATTGGCCGTCTTCTGAATTCTTTTGGCCATTACCTACACCAGGACATTTTCTGAGGGCAGGTGTCATTTACAACCCTGTAGTAATTGTGAATATGCAGTGACCAATAGCACTGGGTTTAAAGCTGCTGTTGCAGGAAACGGCCACAAATCGGCGGCATTTCTATATTCCCAACTCTGGTTACTAGGGCAACAGAGCCTTCCTGGAAGTCCTGTTTGTAGGTCGCAAATTAGAGTGGAATGTGCCAGGACAAACCCCCTCAGACTTCTGTCTTCTTATTTGGTGTTGGTATTCTTAGTTTAATTTTTATTTTTCTCAGAGCAAATTTGGTTGCAATGTTGTGTTGGTTCTAGGTGTACAGAATCTGTTTCATTGATACATATATCTTTTCATGTTTGGATCCTGTTCCATATAGGTTATTACAGAATGTTGTGTAGACCTCTCTTGGTATTTGGTATGTCTTTGGCGATTCGATATTTTATAAGTATTAGCATATGTCTGTTAAACCCAATCTCCTCCGTTATACATTCCTGACACCTTTCCATTTGGTTAACCACAAGTTTGTTTTCTGAATATGTGAGTGTCCTTCTCTGGGGAAATAAGTTCATTAATATCAATTTTTACATAACACCTATACGTGATATCATAGGATATGTGTCTCTCGCTTTGTGACTTACTTCAAGTTGTATGATTATCTGTAGCGTCATCTATGGTGCTGCAAACGGCATTGTTTCAATTCTTTTCTGTGTGTGATATTCCATTGTGTACACGGACCTCTCTTTCGTCCATTCATCTGATGATGGACATTTTTGTTGCTTCCATGTCTTGGCTATGGTAAATACTGCTGCAATACACGATGTTCCATCTGTGGCGTTTTGATTCTGGTCTTCACAGGTGCCAGGCCCAATAGTGAGCCTTCCGGACCATATGGTAACTCAATGTTTACCTTTTCAACGCACTGCCATTCTGTTCCTATTATTGGCTGTTACCACTTCACATCCCACTTAGAGCTATAGGTCATGCTATTCTCCACAACTTCTTCAACATCTATTGTTTGTAGACTTTTTGCTGATGGTCATTCTGACTAGTGTGAGGTGATAACTTTGTGTGGAATGCTTTTGCATGCGTCTAAGAATTCCTGATGTTGAGCTTTCATCAATATCCTTTTTATTTTTTTTAAGATTGAGTTAAACTTACAACTTCAAATTGCCCTCTTGAAAAATTTGCCGTGTTTTGAATTGCTTTGGCCCTTCCCTACTGCAGGACATTTTTTGAGGGCATGTGTCATTTACACCCCTGCAGTCCTTGTGAATATTAGTGACCATTAGTAGTGGATTTAAAGCTGCCGTTTGAGGAAGCGGCGTTGGGTGGCACCATTTGTACGTTACCAACTCTGCTTGCTAAGGTAACAGAACCTTCCTGGAAGATGTGATTTTACGTTGCAGATTAGAGTGGAATGTGCCAGCACAGAGCCCCAGAAGTTTTAGCCTCCTTAATTCTTGTTTGTGTCTTTAATTTTTAGTTTTTATCAGAGCCAATTTGATTGAAACATGTCGTTTGTGCTAGGTGTGCAGAATCTTGTTCGTTTACACATATACATATATCTATTGATCTTTGTATCCTTTTCCATGTAAGTTATTACAGAGTGTTGAGTAGCCCACTGTTGGTATTCCATAGGTCTTTGGTGATTATATATTTTATATGTATTAGTATATGTTTGATAACCCGAATATCCTAATTTATCCACTCCTCACACCTTTGCATTGGCTCAACCATAAGTTTGCCTTCTCAGTCTGAGATTGTCTTTCTCTATGGAAATTTGTTCATTTTTATGAATTTTCAGATAACATAAGTGATATCATAGGACATTTGTCTTTCGCATTCTGACTTACTTCACGTTGTGTGATTATCTCTAGGGTCATCCGTGGTGCTGCAAATGGCATTGTTTTATTTTTTGCGTGGCTAATATTCCATTCTGTACATATACCACTTCTTCTATGTCCATTCATCTGTTTCGGGACCTTTTTTTTGCTTCCGTGTCTTGGCTATTTAAATATTGCTGCAGTGCACCTTTGCCTGCCTCTGTCTTTCCGATCCTGGTGGTCTTAGGTTATAGGCCCAGAAGGTGCCCTGCCGGATCATATGGTAGCTCAATTTTTACCTTTGAAACCACCTCCATTCTGTTGTCGTTAGTGCTGTTACCACTCTTCATCCCACCAGCAGCTAGAAGGTACACAGTTCTCTAAAACCCCTTCAGCATTTATAGTTTGTAGACTTTTTGCTGATGGTCATTTGACTGGTGTGAGCTGAAACCTTTTTGGAGGTTGGATTTGCATGCATCTAACAATTCCTTATACTGAGCTTTAGGCATGTCTTTTGTTTTCTTTTCCTTTTTCTTTTTAAAGAGTGAGTACAACATCCCTCTTCATATTGACTGCTTGAAAAATTTGTCATGTGTTGAATTTTCTTGGCTATTCCCTACCCCAGGGCCTTTTCTGAGGGCAGGTGTCATTTACAGCCCGGCAGTCCTTGTGAATGTTAAGTGACCATTAGCACTCTGTTTACAGTTGCTGTTGTGGGAAACAGCCACAAGGCGGCAGCATTTCTACGTTCTCAACTCTTGTTACTAGGGCAACAGAGTCTTCCTGGACGTCGTGTTCCTCGGTTGTAAATTAGACTGGAATGTGCTCGGACAAACCCCCAGAAGTTTATGTCTCCTTACTTATGTTTGTTTTTTAAATTTAATTTCTCTTTCTTATCGAAGTAAATTTGAATAGAGTGTTGTGATTGTCTGGCTGTACAGAATCTGGTCAATTATTCATACATATATCTGTTCATCTTCGGATCCTCTTACCATGTATGTTATTACAGAGTGTTGAGTAGACCTCCCTTGGTATTTGGCAGGTGTTTGGTCATTATGTATTTTATATGTATTGGTGATTACATAATTCATATAGTTTATATGACCTATGTTCATATACATTTAACATACATTAGTATATGTATGTTACCCCCATAATCCTAATTTATCCATCCTCCCACCTTTCATTTTGGTTAACCGTTGGTTTGTTTTATAAGTCTGTGAGTGTCTTTTTTCTGTGGAAATATGTTCATTGGTAGCAATCTTAGGCTAACCTCTATAAAGGATATCATAAGATATTTGTCATTCCCTTTTGACTTACTTAAGATAATATGATTATTTCTAGGCTCATCTGTAGTCATGAAAACGGGATTGTTCACTTTTTTCCGAGGCTAGTATGCCATTCGGTACATATACCACTTCTTCTCTGTCCATTTATCTGTTGATGGACATTTTGTTTGCTTGCATGTCTTGGCTATTGTAAATATTGCCGCAGTGCATGTTTGCCTATCTGTGTGTTTCTGATTCTGGTCTTTGTAGGTTATAGGCCCATTAGGGGATCGGCCGCATCATATGGTAGCTCAACTTTTACCTTTTAAATGCAGCTCCATTCTGTTCTCATGATTAGCTGTTACCGGTTTACCTCCAACCAACAGCATAGTGGGTATGCATTTGTCCACAAACCCGTCAGCATTCATTGTTTGTCGACATTTTTACTGATGGCATTTTGAAAATTGGGTGACGATATCTTTTTGTAGTTTGGGTTTACATCCAAGCAATAATTCGCGATATTGAGCTTTGATCCATGTTCTTCTTTTGTTTTTAAATGGAAGAGTGAGTAAAACTTACCTCTTTAAATTGTTTTCTTGAATTTATTTTCCGTGTTTTGAACTTTTTTGGCCATTACCTACCCCAGGACATTTTTTTAGGACATGTGTCATTTACAGCCCTACAATTCCTGTGAATATTAAGTGACCGTTAGCCCTGTGTTGAAAGCTGCTGCTGTGGCAAAAGGCCACAGGGCAGCAGCATTTCTCCATTCCCAAATCTGGTTACTAGGGCAGCCGAGCCTTCCTTTAAGTTCCTAGGTTGTAAACTAGAATGGAATGTGCCAGGAAAAACTCCAATAAGTTGATGTCTCATTAATTGTTGTTAGTGGTTTTAATTTTTTTAATTGGGGTAATGATTAGAATATTGTGCGTTCTAGGTGCACACAATCAGGTTCACTTGAACATTGTATGTATCTATTCATGTACAGATCCTCTTCCCATGATTATTATTATTATTGTATGCAATAAATATTATTTATTTATTTATTTATTTATTTATTTATTTATTGGCCGAATTGGGTCTTCATTGCTGCATGTGGGCTTTCTCTAGTTGCAGTGAGCGGGGGCTAGTCTTCGTTGCGGTGCACGGGCTGCTCACTGCAGTGGCTTCTCCTGTTGCACAGCACGGGCTCTCGGTGTGTGGACTTCAGGCGTTGTGGCGTGTGGGCTCAGTAGTTGTGGCTCGTGGCCTCTAGAGCGCAGGCTCAGTGGTTGTGGTGCACGGGCTTAATTGCTCTGCAGCATGTGGGATCTTCGCGGACCAGGGATCGAACCTGTGTCCCCTGCGTTGGCAGGCGGATTCTTAACCACCGCCCCACCAAGGAAGCCCCCATGTAAATTATTACAGAGCGTTCAGTAGACCTACCTTGGTATAGGATCGGTCTTTTTGATATATGTATTTAATATGTATTTGTATGTGTATGGTAACCCTAATCTTAATGTAGCCATTCCTCCCACCTTTCCGTTTAGAAAACCCTAGTTTATTCTCTGTGTCTGTGAGTCTCTTTCTCTGTGGAAATATGTTCACTTGTGTCAGTTGTTAGGTAACACCTAGTAGTGATAGCACAGGATATTTGTCGTCTGCTTTCCGACTTACCTCATGTTCTGTGATTATCTCTAGGCTCACCTATGGTGCCGGAAAGAGCAGTGTTTCATTCTTTTCCATGGCGAATATTCCATTGTGTACATGGACCACTTCTTCTTTGTGCATTCATCGGCTGATGGACATTTTGGTTGCTTCCAAGCCTTGGCTCTGCTAAATATTGATGCAGTGCAGGATTGCCAGCCTGTGTCTTTCGGATTCTGGTCTTCTCAGGGGATAGGGCCAGCAGTGGGCCTACTAGATCATATGGTAGATCAAGTTTTACCTTTAAATGCACCTCCATTCTGTTCTCACTACTGCCTGTTACCAGTTTCCATCCCACCAGCAAGTAGAGGGTACACAGTTCTCTAAAACCCCTTCAGCATTTATTGTTTGTAGACGTTTTACTGATGGCATTTTGAGTGTTCGGTGGTGATACCTTTTTGTACTTTGGATTTGCATGCGCCTAATAATTCCCGATATTGAGCTTTTATCCACGTCCGGTTTTTTTTTCTTGTAACAGGAAAAGAGTAAAACTTACCTCTTCAAACTGTTTCCTTGAAAACATTGGCCGTCTTCTGAATTCTTTTGGCCATTACCTACACCAGGACATTTTCTGAGGGCAGGTGTCATTTACAACCCTGTAGTAATTGTGAATATGCAGTGACCAATAGCACTGGGTTTAAAGCTGCTGTTGCAGGAAACGGCCACAAATCGGCGGCATTTCTATATTCCCAACTCTGGTTACTAGGGCAACAGAGCCTTCCTGGAAGTCCTGTTTGTAGGTCGCAAATTAGAGTGGAATGTGCCAGGACAAACCCCCTCAGACTTCTGTCTTCTTATTTGGTGTTGGTATTCTTAGTTTAATTTTTATTTTTCTCAGAGCAAATTTGGTTGCAATGTTGTGTTGGTTCTAGGTGTACAGAATCTGTTTCATTGATACATATATCTTTTCATGTTTGGATCCTGTTCCATATAGGTTATTACAGAATGTTGTGTAGACCTCTCTTGGTATTTGGTATGTCTTTGGCGATTCGATATTTTATAAGTATTAGCATATGTCTGTTAAACCCAATCTCCTCCGTTATACATTCCTGACACCTTTCCATTTGGTTAACCACAAGTTTGTTTTCTGAATATGTGAGTGTCCTTCTCTGGGGAAATAAGTTCATTAATATCAATTTTTACATAACACCTATACGTGATATCATAGGATATGTGTCTCTCGCTTTGTGACTTACTTCAAGTTGTATGATTATCTGTAGCGTCATCTATGGTGCTGCAAACGGCATTGTTTCAATTCTTTTCTGTGTGTGATATTCCATTGTGTACACGGACCTCTCTTTCGTCCATTCATCTGATGATGGACATTTTTGTTGCTTCCATGTCTTGGCTATGGTAAATACTGCTGCAATACACGATGTTCCATCTGTGGCGTTTTGATTCTGGTCTTCACAGGTGCCAGGCCCAATAGTGAGCCTTCCGGACCATATGGTAACTCAATGTTTACCTTTTCAACGCACTGCCATTCTGTTCCTATTATTGGCTGTTACCACTTCACATCCCACTTAGAGCTATAGGTCATGCTATTCTCCACAACTTCTTCAACATCTATTGTTTGTAGACTTTTTGCTGATGGTCATTCTGACTAGTGTGAGGTGATAACTTTGTGTGGAATGCTTTTGCATGCGTCTAAGAATTCCTGATGTTGAGCTTTCATCAATATCCTTTTTATTTTTTTTAAGATTGAGTTAAACTTACAACTTCAAATTGCCCTCTTGAAAAATTTGCCGTGTTTTGAATTGCTTTGGCCCTTCCCTACTGCAGGACATTTTTTGAGGGCATGTGTCATTTACACCCCTGCAGTCCTTGTGAATATTAGTGACCATTAGTAGTGGATTTAAAGCTGCCGTTTGAGGAAGCGGCGTTGGGTGGCACCATTTGTACGTTACCAACTCTGCTTGCTAAGGTAACAGAACCTTCCTGGAAGATGTGATTTTACGTTGCAGATTAGAGTGGAATGTGCCAGCACAGAGCCCCAGAAGTTTTAGCCTCCTTAATTCTTGTTTGTGTCTTTAATTTTTAGTTTTTATCAGAGCCAATTTGATTGAAACATGTCGTTTGTGCTAGGTGTGCAGAATCTCGTTCGTTTACACATATACATATATCTATTGATCTTTGTATCCTTTTCCATGTAAGTTATTACAGAGTGTTGAGTAGCCCACTGTTGGTATTCCATAGGTCTTTGGTGATTATATATTTTATATGTATTAGTATATGTTTGATAACCCGAATATCCTAATTTATCCACTCCTCACACCTTTGCATTGGCTCAACCATAAGTTTGCCTTCTCAGTCTGAGATTGTCTTTCTCTATGGAAATTTGTTCATTTTTATGAATTTTCAGATAACATAAGTGATATCATAGGACATTTGTCTTTCGCATTCTGACTTACTTCACGTTGTGTGATTATCTCTAGGGTCATCCGTGGTGCTGCAAATGGCATTGTTTTATTTTTTGCGTGGCTAATATTCCATTCTGTACATATACCACTTCTTCTATGTCCATTCATCTGTTTCGGGACCTTTTTTTTGCTTCCGTGTCTTGGCTATTTAAATATTGCTGCAGTGCACCTTTGCCTGCCTCTGTCTTTCCGATCCTGGTGGTCTTAGGTTATAGGCCCAGAAGGTGCCCTGCCGGATCATATGGTAGCTCAATTTTTACCTTTGAAACCACCTCCATTCTGTTGTCGTTAGTGCTGTTACCACTCTTCATCCCACCAGCAGCTAGAAGGTACACAGTTCTCTAAAACCCCTTCAGCATTTATAGTTTGTAGACTTTTTGCTGATGGTCATTTGACTGGTGTGAGCTGAAACCTTTTTGGAGGTTGGATTTGCATGCATCTAACAATTCCTTATACTGAGCTTTAGGCATGTCTTTTGTTTTCTTTTCCTTTTTCTTTTTAAAGAGTGAGTACAACATCCCTCTTCATATTGACTGCTTGAAAAATTTGTCATGTGTTGAATTTTCTTGGCTATTCCCTACCCCAGGGCCTTTTCTGAGGGCAGGTGTCATTTACAGCCCGGCAGTCCTTGTGAATGTTAAGTGACCATTAGCACTCTGTTTACAGTTGCTGTTGTGGGAAACAGCCACAAGGCGGCAGCATTTCTACGTTCTCAACTCTTGTTACTAGGGCAACAGAGTCTTCCTGGACGTCGTGTTCCTCGGTTGTAAATTAGACTGGAATGTGCTCGGACAAACCCCCAGAAGTTTATGTCTCCTTACTTATGTTTGTTTTTTAAATTTAATTTCTCTTTCTTATCGAAGTAAATTTGAATAGAGTGTTGTGGTTGTCTGGCTGTACAGAATCTGGTCAATTATTCATACATATATCTGTCCATCTCCGGATCCTCTTACCATGTATGTTATTACAGAGTGTTGAGTTGACCTCCCTTGGTATTTGGCAGGTGTTTGGTCATTATGTATTTTATATGTATTGGTGATTACATAATTCATATAGTTTATATGACATATGTTCATATACATTTAACATACATTAGTATATGTATGTTACCCCCATAATCCTAATTTATCCATCCTCCCACCTTTCATTTTGGTTAACCGTTGGTTTGTTTTATAAGTCTGTGAGTGTCTTTTTTCTGTGGAAATATGTTCATTGGTAGCAATCTTAGGCTAACCTCTATAAAGGATATCATAAGATATTTGTCATTCCCTTTTGACTTACTTAAGATAATATGATTATTTCTAGGCTCATCTGTAGTCATGAAAACGGGATTGTTCACTTTTTTCCGAGGCTAGTATGCCATTCGGTACATATACCACTTCTTCTCTGTCCATTTATCTGTTGATGGACATTTTGTTTGCTTGCATGTCTTGGCTATTGTAAATATTGCCGCAGTGCATGTTTGCCTATCTGTGTGTTTCTGATTCTGGTCTTTGTAGGTTATAGGCCCATTAGGGGATCGGCCGCATCATATGGTAGCTCAACTTTTACCTTTTAAATGCAGCTCCATTCTGTTCTCATGATTAGCTGTTACCGGTTTACCTCCAACCAACAGCATAGTGGGTATGCATTTGTCCACAAACCCGTCAGCATTCATTGTTTGTCGACATTTTTACTGATGGCATTTTGAAAATTGGGTGACGATATCTTTTTGTAGTTTGGGTTTACATCCAAGCAATAATTCGCGATATTGAGCTTTGATCCATGTTCTTCTTTTGTTTTTAAATGGAAGAGTGAGTAAAACTTACCTCTTTAAATTGTTTTCTTGAATTTATTTTCCGTGTTTTGAACTTTTTTGGCCATTACCTACCCCAGGACATTTTTTTAGGACATGTGTCATTTACAGCCCTACAATTCCTGTGAATATTAAGTGACCGTTAGCCCTGTGTTGAAAGCTGCTGCTGTGGCAAAAGGCCACAGGGCAGCAGCATTTCTCCATTCCCAAATCTGGTTACTAGGGCAGCCGAGCCTTCCTTTAAGTTCCTAGGTTGTAAACTAGAATGGAATGTGCCAGGAAAAACTCCAATAAGTTGATGTCTCATTAATTGTTGTTAGTGGTTTTAATTTTTTTAATTGGGGTAATGATTAGAATATTGTGCGTTCTAGGTGCACACAATCAGGTTCACTTGAACATTGTATGTATCTATTCATGTACAGATCCTCTTCCCATGATTATTATTATTATTGTATGCAATAAATATTATTTATTTATTTATTTATTTATTTATTTATTTATTGGCCGAATTGGGTCTTCATTGCTGCATGTGGGCTTTCTCTAGTTGCAGTGAGCGGGGGCTAGTCTTCGTTGCGGTGCACGGGCTGCTCACTGCAGTGGCTTCTCCTGTTGCACAGCACGGGCTCTCGGTGTGTGGACTTCAGGCGTTGTGGCGTGTGGGCTCAGTAGTTGTGGCTCGTGGCCTCTAGAGCGCAGGCTCAGTGGTTGTGGTGCACGGGCTTAATTGCTCTGCAGCATGTGGGATCTTCGCGGACCAGGGATCGAACCTGTGTCCCCTGCATTGGCAGGCGGATTCTTAACCACCGCCCCACCAAGGAAGCCCCCATGTAAATTATTACAGAGCGTTCAGTAGACCTACCTTGGTATAGGATCGGTCTTTTTGATATATGTATTTAATATGTATTTGTATGTGTATGGTAACCCTAATCTTAATGTAGCCATTCCTCCCACCTTTCCGTTTAGAAAACCCTAGTTTATTCTCTGTGTCTGTGAGTCTCTTTCTCTGTGGAAATATGTTCACTTGTGTCAGTTGTTAGGTAACACCTAGTAGTGATAGCACAGGATATTTGTCGTCTGCTTTCCGACTTACCTCATGTTCTGTGATTATCTCTAGGCTCACCTATGGTGCCGGAAAGAGCATTGTTTCATTCTTTTCCATGGCGAATATTCCATTGTGTACATGGACCACTTCTTCTTTGTGCATTCATCGGCTGATGGACATTTTGGTTGCTTCCAAGCCTTGGCTCTGCTAAATATTGATGCAGTGCAGGATTGCCAGCCTGTGTCTTTCGGATTCTGGTCTTCTCAGGGGATAGGGCCAGCAGTGGGCCTACTAGATCATATGGTAGATCAAGTTTTACCTTTAAATGCACCTCCATTCTGTTCTCACTACTGCCTGTTACCAGTTTCCATCCCACCAGCAAGTAGAGGGTACACAGTTCTCTAAAACCCCTTCAGCATTTATTGTTTGTAGACGTTTTACTGATGGCATTTTGAGCGTTCGGTGGTGATACCTTTTTGTACTTTGGATTTGCATGCGCCTAATAATTCCCGATATTGAGCTTTTATCCACGTCCGGTTTTTTTTTCTTGTAACAGGAAAAGAGTAAAACTTACCTCTTCAAACTGTTTCCTTGAAAACATTGGCCGTCTTCTGAATTCTTTTGGCCATTACCTACACCAGGACATTTTCTGAGGGCAGGTGTCATTTACAACCCTGTAGTAATTGTGAATATGCAGTGACCAATAGCACTGGGTTTAAAGCTGCTGTTGCAGGAAACGGCCACAAATCGGCGGCATTTCTATATTCCCAACTCTGGTTACTAGGGCAACAGAGCCTTCCTGGAAGTCCTGTTTGTAGGTCGCAAATTAGAGTGAAATGTGCCAGGACAAACCCCCTCAGACTTCTGTCTTCTTATTTGGTGTTGGTATTCTTAGTTTAATTTTTATTTTTCTCAGAGCAAATTTGGTTGCAATGTTGTGTTGGTTCTAGGTGTACAGAATCTGTTTCATTGATACATATATCTTTTCATGTTTGGATCCTGTTCCATATAGGTTATTACAGAATGTTGTGTAGACCTCTCTTGGTATTTGGTATGTCTTTGGCGATTCGATATTTTATAAGTATTAGCATATGTCTGTTAAACCCAATCTCCTCCGTTATACATTCCTGACACCTTTCCATTTGGTTAACCACAAGTTTGTTTTCTGAATATGTGAGTGTCCTTCTCTGGGGAAATAAGTTCATTAATATCAATTTTTACATAACACCTATACGTGATATCATAGGATATGTGTCTCTCGCTTTGTGACTTACTTCAAGTTGTATGATTATCTGTAGCGTCATCTATGGTGCTGCAAACGGCATTGTTTCAATTCTTTTCTGTGTGTGATATTCCATTGTGTACACGGACCTCTCTTTCGTCCATTCATCTGATGATGGACATTTTTGTTGCTTCCATGTCTTGGCTATGGTAAATACTGCTGCAATACACGATGTTCCATCTGTGGCGTTTTGATTCTGGTCTTCACAGGTGCCAGGCCCAATAGTGAGCCTTCCGGACCATATGGTAACTCAATGTTTACCTTTTCAACGCACTGCCATTCTGTTCCTATTATTGGCTGTTACCACTTCACATCCCACTTAGAGCTATAGGTCATGCTATTCTCCACAACTTCTTCAACATCTATTGTTTGTAGACTTTTTGCTGATGGTCATTCTGACTAGTGTGAGGTGATAACTTTGTGTGGAATGCTTTTGCATGCGTCTAAGAATTCCTGATGTTGAGCTTTCATCAATATCCTTTTTATTTTTTTTAAGATTGAGTTAAACTTACAACTTCAAATTGCCCTCTTGAAAAATTTGCCGTGTTTTGAATTGCTTTGGCCCTTCCCTACTGCAGGACATTTTTTGAGGGCATGTGTCATTTACACCCCTGCAGTCCTTGTGAATATTAGTGACCATTAGTAGTGGATTTAAAGCTGCCGTTTGAGGAAGCGGCGTTGGGTGGCACCATTTGTACGTTACCAACTCTGCTTGCTAAGGTAACAGAACCTTCCTGGAAGATGTGATTTTACGTTGCAGATTAGAGTGGAATGTGCCAGCACAGAGCCCCAGAAGTTTTAGCCTCCTTAATTCTTGTTTGTGTCTTTAATTTTTAGTTTTTATCAGAGCCAATTTGATTGAAACATGTCGTTTGTGCTAGGTGTGCAGAATCTCGTTCGTTTACACATATACATATATCTATTGATCTTTGTATCCTTTTCCATGTAAGTTATTACAGAGTGTTGAGTAGCCCACTGTTGGTATTCCATAGGTCTTTGGTGATTATATATTTTATATGTATTAGTATATGTTTGATAACCCGAATATCCTAATTTATCCACTCCTCACACCTTTGCATTGGCTCAACCATAAGTTTGCCTTCTCAGTCTGAGATTGTCTTTCTCTATGGAAATTTGTTCATTTTTATGAATTTTCAGATAACATAAGTGATATCATAGGACATTTGTCTTTCGCATTCTGACTTACTTCACGTTGTGTGATTATCTCTAGGGTCATCCGTGGTGCTGCAAATGGCATTGTTTTATTTTTTGCGTGGCTAATATTCCATTCTGTACATATACCACTTCTTCTATGTCCATTCATCTGTTTCGGGACCTTTTTTTTGCTTCCGTGTCTTGGCTATTTAAATATTGCTGCAGTGCACCTTTGCCTGCCTCTGTCTTTCCGATCCTGGTGGTCTTAGGTTATAGGCCCAGAAGGTGCCCTGCCGGATCATATGGTAGCTCAATTTTTACCTTTGAAACCACCTCCATTCTGTTGTCGTTAGTGCTGTTACCACTCTTCATCCCACCAGCAGCTAGAAGGTACACAGTTCTCTAAAACCCCTTCAGCATTTATAGTTTGTAGACTTTTTGCTGATGGTCATTTGACTGGTGTGAGCTGAAACCTTTTTGGAGGTTGGATTTGCATGCATCTAACAATTCCTTATACTGAGCTTTAGGCATGTCTTTTGTTTTCTTTTCCTTTTTCTTTTTAAAGAGTGAGTACAACATCCCTCTTCATATTGACTGCTTGAAAAATTTGTCATGTGTTGAATTTTCTTGGCTATTCCCTACCCCAGGGCCTTTTCTGAGGGCAGGTGTCATTTACAGCCCGGCAGTCCTTGTGAATGTTAAGTGACCATTAGCACTCTGTTTACAGTTGCTGTTGTGGGAAACAGCCACAAGGCGGCAGCATTTCTACGTTCTCAACTCTTGTTACTAGGGCAACAGAGTCTTCCTGGACGTCGTGTTCCTCGGTTGTAAATTAGACTGGAATGTGCTCGGACAAACCCCCAGAAGTTTATGTCTCCTTACTTATGTTTGTTTTTTAAATTTAATTTCTCTTTCTTATCGAAGTAAATTTGAATAGAGTGTTGTGATTGTCTGGCTGTACAGAATCTGGTCAATTATTCATACATATATCTGTTCATCTTCGGATCCTCTTACCATGTATGTTATTACAGAGTGTTGAGTAGACCTCCCTTGGTATTTGGCAGGTGTTTGGTCATTATGTATTTTATATGTATTGGTGATTACATAATTCATATAGTGTATATGACCTATGTTCATATACATTTAACATACATTAGTATATGTATGTTACCCCCATAATCCTAATTTATCCATCCTCCCACCTTTCATTTTGGTTAACCGTTGGTTTGTTTTATAAGTCTGTGAGTGTCTTTTTTCTGTGGAAATATGTTCATTGGTAGCAATCTTAGGCTAACCTCTATAAAGGATATCATAAGATATTTGTCATTCCCTTTTGACTTACTTAAGATAATATGATTATTTCTAGGCTCATCTGTAGTCATGAAAACGGGATTGTTCACTTTTTTCCGAGGCTAGTATGCCATTCGGTACATATACCACTTCTTCTCTGTCCATTTATCTGTTGATGGACATTTTGTTTGCTTGCATGTCTTGGCTATTGTAAATATTGCCGCAGTGCATGTTTGCCTATCTGTGTGTTTCTGATTCTGGTCTTTGTAGGTTATAGGCCCATTAGGGGATCGGCCGCATCATATGGTAGCTCAACTTTTACCTTTTAAATGCAGCTCCATTCTGTTCTCATGATTAGCTGTTACCGGTTTACCTCCAACCAACAGCATAGTGGGTATGCATTTGTCCACAAACCCGTCAGCATTCATTGTTTGTCGACATTTTTACTGATGGCATTTTGAAAATTGGGTGACGATATCTTTTTGTAGTTTGGGTTTACATCCAAGCAATAATTCGCGATATTGAGCTTTGATCCATGTTCTTCTTTTGTTTTTAAATGGAAGAGTGAGTAAAACTTACCTCTTTAAATTGTTTTCTTGAATTTATTTTCCGTGTTTTGAACTTTTTTGGCCATTACCTACCCCAGGACATTTTTTTAGGACATGTGTCATTTACAGCCCTACAATTCCTGTGAATATTAAGTGACCGTTAGCCCTGTGTTGAAAGCTGCTGCTGTGGCAAAAGGCCACAGGGCAGCAGCATTTCTCCATTCCCAAATCTGGTTACTAGGGCAGCCGAGCCTTCCTTTAAGTTCCTAGGTTGTAAACTAGAATGGAATGTGCCAGGAAAAACTCCAATAAGTTGATGTCTCATTAATTGTTGTTAGTGGTTTTAATTTTTTTAATTGGGGTAATGATTAGAATATTGTGCGTTCTAGGTGCACACAATCAGGTTCACTTGAACATTGTATGTATCTATTCATGTACAGATCCTCTTCCCATGATTATTATTATTATTGTATGCAATAAATATTATTTATTTATTTATTTATTTATTTATTTATTTATTGGCCGAATTGGGTCTTCATTGCTGCATGTGGGCTTTCTCTAGTTGCAGTGAGCGGGGGCTAGTCTTCGTTGCGGTGCACGGGCTGCTCACTGCAGTGGCTTCTCCTGTTGCACAGCACGGGCTCTCGGTGTGTGGACTTCAGGCGTTGTGGCGTGTGGGCTCAGTAGTTGTGGCTCGTGGCCTCTAGAGCGCAGGCTCAGTGGTTGTGGTGCACGGGCTTAATTGCTCTGCAGCATGTGGGATCTTCGCGGACCAGGGATCGAACCTGTGTCCCCTGCGTTGGCAGGCGGATTCTTAACCACCGCCCCACCAAGGAAGCCCCCATGTAAATTATTACAGAGCGTTCAGTAGACCTACCTTGGTATAGGATCGGTCTTTTTGATATATGTATTTAATATGTATTTGTATGTGTATGGTAACCCTAATCTTAATGTAGCCATTCCTCCCACCTTTCCGTTTAGAAAACCCTAGTTTATTCTCTGTGTCTGTGAGTCTCTTTCTCTGTGGAAATATGTTCACTTGTGTCAGTTGTTAGGTAACACCTAGTAGTGATAGCACAGGATATTTGTCGTCTGCTTTCCGACTTACCTCATGTTCTGTGATTATCTCTAGGCTCACCTATGGTGCCGGAAAGAGCAGTGTTTCATTCTTTTCCATGGCGAATATTCCATTGTGTACATGGACCACTTCTTCTTTGTGCATTCATCGGCTGATGGACATTTTGGTTGCTTCCAAGCCTTGGCTCTGCTAAATATTGATGCAGTGCAGGATTGCCAGCCTGTGTCTTTCGGATTCTGGTCTTCTCAGGGGATAGGGCCAGCAGTGGGCCTACTAGATCATATGGTAGATCAAGTTTTACCTTTAAATGCACCTCCATTCTGTTCTCACTACTGCCTGTTACCAGTTTCCATCCCACCAGCAAGTAGAGGGTACACAGTTCTCTAAAACCCCTTCAGCATTTATTGTTTGTAGACGTTTTACTGATGGCATTTTGAGTGTTCGGTGGTGATACCTTTTTGTACTTTGGATTTGCATGCGCCTAATAATTCCCGATATTGAGCTTTTATCCACGTCCGGTTTTTTTTTCTTGTAACAGGAAAAGAGTAAAACTTACCTCTTCAAACTGTTTCCTTGAAAACATTGGCCGTCTTCTGAATTCTTTTGGCCATTACCTACACCAGGACATTTTCTGAGGGCAGGTGTCATTTACAACCCTGTAGTGATTGTGAATATGCAGTGACCAATAGCACTGGGTTTAAAGCTGCTGTTGCAGGAAACGGCCACAAATCGGCGGCATTTCTATATTCCCAACTCTGGTTACTAGGGCAACAGAGCCTTCCTGGAAGTCCTGTTTGTAGGTCGCAAATTAGAGTGGAATGTGCCAGGACAAACCCCCTCAGACTTCTGTCTTCTTATTTGGTGTTGGTATTCTTAGTTTAATTTTTATTTTTCTCAGAGCAAATTTGGTTGCAATGTTGTGTTGGTTCTAGGTGTACAGAATCTGTTTCATTGATACATATATCTTTTCATGTTTGGATCCTGTTCCATATAGGTTATTACAGAATGTTGTGTAGACCTCTCTTGGTATTTGGTATGTCTTTGGCGATTCGATATTTTATAAGTATTAGCATATGTCTGTTAAACCCAATCTCCTCCGTTATACATTCCTGACACCTTTCCATTTGGTTAACCACAAGTTTGTTTTCTGAATATGTGAGTGTCCTTCTCTGGGGAAATAAGTTCATTAATATCAATTTTTACATAACACCTATACGTGATATCATAGGATATGTGTCTCTCGCTTTGTGACTTACTTCAAGTTGTATGATTATCTGTAGCGTCATCTATGGTGCTGCAAACGGCATTGTTTCAATTCTTTTCTGTGTGTGATATTCCATTGTGTACACGGACCTCTCTTTCGTCCATTCATCTGATGATGGACATTTTTGTTGCTTCCATGTCTTGGCTATGGTAAATACTGCTGCAATACACGATGTTCCATCTGTGGCGTTTTGATTCTGGTCTTCACAGGTGCCAGGCCCAATAGTGAGCCTTCCGGACCATATGGTAACTCAATGTTTACCTTTTCAACGCACTGCCATTCTGTTCCTATTATTGGCTGTTACCACTTCACATCCCACTTAGAGCTATAGGTCATGCTATTCTCCACAACTTCTTCAACATCTATTGTTTGTAGACTTTTTGCTGATGGTCATTCTGACTAGTGTGAGGTGATAACTTTGTGTGGAATGCTTTTGCATGCGTCTAAGAATTCCTGATGTTGAGCTTTCATCAATATCCTTTTTATTTTTTTTAAGATTGAGTTAAACTTACAACTTCAAATTGCCCTCTTGAAAAATTTGCCGTGTTTTGAATTGCTTTGGCCCTTCCCTACTGCAGGACATTTTTTGAGGGCATGTGTCATTTACACCCCTGCAGTCCTTGTGAATATTAGTGACCATTAGTAGTGGATTTAAAGCTGCCGTTTGAGGAAGCGGCGTTGGGTGGCACCATTTGTACGTTACCAACTCTGCTTGCTAACGTAACAGAACCTTCCTGGAAGATGTGATTTTACGTTGCAGATTAGAGTGGAATGTGCCAGCACAGAGCCCCAGAAGTTTTAGCCTCCTTAATTCTTGTTTGTGTCTTTAATTTTTAGTTTTTATCAGAGCCAATTTGATTGAAACATGTCGTTTGTGCTAGGTGTGCAGAATCTCGTTCGTTTACACATATACATATATCTATTGATCTTTGTATCCTTTTCCATGTAAGTTATTACAGAGTGTTGAGTAGCCCACTGTTGGTATTCCATAGGTCTTTGGTGATTATATATTTTATATGTATTAGTATATGTTTGATAACCCGAATATCCTAATTTATCCACTCCTCACACCTTTGCATTGGCTCAACCATAAGTTTGCCTTCTCAGTCTGAGATTGTCTTTCTCTATGGAAATTTGTTCATTTTTATGAATTTTCAGATAACATAAGTGATATCATAGGACATTTGTCTTTCGCATTCTGACTTACTTCACGTTGTGTGATTATCTCTAGGGTCATCCGTGGTGCTGCAAATGGCATTGTTTTATTTTTTGCGTGGCTAATATTCCATTCTGTACATATACCACTTCTTCTATGTCCATTCATCTGTTTCGGGACCTTTTTTTTGCTTCCGTGTCTTGGCTATTTAAATATTGCTGCAGTGCACATTTGCCTGCCTCTGTCTTTCCGATCCTGGTGGTCTTAGGTTATAGGCCCAGAAGGTGCCCTGCCGGATCATATGGTAGCTCAATTTTTACCTTTGAAACCACCTCCATTCTGTTGTCGTTAGTGCTGTTACCACTCTTCATCCCACCAGCAGCTAGAAGGTACACAGTTCTCTAAAACCCCTTCAGCATTTATAGTTTGTAGACTTTTTGCTGATGGTTATTTGACTGGTGTGAGCTGAAACCTTTTTGGAGGTTGGATTTGCATGCATCTAACAATTCCTTATACTGAGCTTTAGGCATGTCTTTTGTTTTCTTTTCCTTTTTCTTTTTAAAGAGTGAGTACAACATCCCTCTTCATATTGACTGCTTGAAAAATTTGTCATGTGTTGAATTTTCTTGGCTATTCCCTACCCCAGGGCCTTTTCTGAGGGCAGGTGTCATTTACAGCCCGGCAGTCCTTGTGAATGTTAAGTGACCATTAGCACTCTGTTTACAGTTGCTGTTGTGGGAAACAGCCACAAGGCGGCAGCATTTCTACGTTCTCAACTCTTGTTACTAGGGCAACAGAGTCTTCCTGGACGTCGTGTTCCTCGGTTGTAAATTAGACTGGAATGTGCTCGGACAAACCCCCAGAAGTTTATGTCTCCTTACTTATGTTTGTTTTTTAAATTTAATTTCTCTTTCTTATCGAAGTAAATTTGAATAGAGTGTTGTGATTGTCTGGCTGTACAGAATCTGGTCAATTATTCATACATATATCTGTTCATCTTTGGATCCTCTTACCATGTATGTTATTACAGAGTGTTGAGTAGACCTCCCTTGGTATTTGGCAGGTGTTTGGTCATTATGTATTTTATATGTATTGGTGATTACATAATTCATATAGTGTATATGACCTATGTTCATATACATTTAACATACATTAGTATATGTATGTTACCCCCATAATCCTAATTTATCCATCCTCCCACCTTTCATTTTGGTTAACCGTTGGTTTGTTTTATAAGTCTGTGAGTGTCTTTTTTCTGTGGAAATATGTTCATTGGTAGCAATCTTAGGCTAACCTCTATAAAGGATATCATAAGATATTTGTCATTCCCTTTTGACTTACTTAAGATAATATGATTATTTCTAGGCTCATCTGTAGTCATGAAAACGGGATTGTTCACTTTTTTCCGAGGCTAGTATGCCATTCGGTACATATACCACTTCTTCTCTGTCCATTTATCTGTTGATGGACATTTTGTTTGCTTGCATGTCTTGGCTATTGTAAATATTGCCGCAGTGCATGTTTGCCTATCTGTGTGTTTCTGATTCTGGTCTTTGTAGGTTATAGGCCCATTAGGGGATCGGCCGCATCATATGGTAGCTCAACTTTTACCTTTTAAATGCAGCTCCATTCTGTTCTCATGATTAGCTGTTACCGGTTTACCTCCAACCAACAGCATAGTGGGTATGCATTTGTCCACAAACCCGTCAGCATTCATTGTTTGTCGACATTTTTACTGATGGCATTTTGAAAATTGGGTGACGATATCTTTTTGTAGTTTGGGTTTACATCCAAGCAATAATTCGCGATATTGAGCTTTGATCCATGTTCTTCTTTTGTTTTTAAATGGAAGAGTGAGTAAAACTTACCTCTTTAAATTGTTTTCTTGAATTTATTTTCCGTGTTTTGAACTTTTTTGGCCATTACCTACCCCAGGACATTTTTTTAGGACATGTGTCATTTACAGCCCTACAATTCCTGTGAATATTAAGTGACCGTTAGCCCTGTGTTGAAAGCTGCTGCTGTGGCAAAAGGCCACAGGGCAGCAGCATTTCTCCATTCCCAAATCTGGTTACTAGGGCAGCCGAGCCTTCCTTTAAGTTCCTAGGTTGTAAACTAGAATGGAATGTGCCAGGAAAAACTCCAATAAGTTGATGTCTCATTAATTGTTGTTAGTGGTTTTAATTTTTTTAATTGGGGTAATGATTAGAATATTGTGCGTTCTAGGTGCACACAATCAGGTTCACTTGAACATTGTATGTATCTATTCATGTA
Organism: Balaenoptera borealis; assembly: GCF_965194805.1. Classification (NCBI taxonomy): domain Eukaryota; kingdom Metazoa; phylum Chordata; class Mammalia; order Artiodactyla; family Balaenopteridae; genus Balaenoptera; species Balaenoptera borealis. The sequence continues at coordinate 5,668 of NW_028122532.1, read as the reverse complement.
CAGATCCTCTTCCCATGATTATTATTATTATTGTATGCAATAAATATTATTTATTTATTTATTTATTTATTTATTTATTTATTTATTTATTGGCCGAATTGGGTCTTCATTGCTGCATGTGGGCTTTCTCTAGTTGCAGTGAGCGGGGGCTAGTCTTCGTTGCGGTGCACGGGCTGCTCACTGCAGTGGCTTCTCTTGTTGCACAGCACGGGCTCTCGGTGTGTGGACTTCAGGCGTTGTGGCGTGTGGGCTCAGTAGTTGTGGCTCGTGGCCTCTAGAGCGCAGGCTCAGTGGTTGTGGTGCACGGGCTTAATTGCTCTGCAGCATGTGGGATCTTCGCGGACCAGGGATCGAACCTGTGTCCCCTGCATTGGCAGGCGGATTCTTAACCACCGCCCCACCAAGGAAGCCCCCATGTAAATTATTACAGAGCGTTCAGTAGACCTACCTTGGTATAGGATCGGTCTTTTTGATATATGTATTTAATATGTATTTGTATGTGTATGGTAACCCTAATCTTAATGTAGCCATTCCTCCCACCTTTCCGTTTAGAAAACCCTAGTTTATTCTCTGTGTCTGTGAGTCTCTTTCTCTGTGGAAATATGTTCACTTGTGTCAGTTGTTAGGTAACACCTAGTAGTGATATCACAGGATATTTGTCGTCTGCTTTCCGACTTACCTCATGTTCTGTGATTATCTCTAGGCTCACCTATGGTGCCGGAAAGAGCAGTGTTTCATTCTTTTCCATGGCGAATATTCCATTGTGTACATGGACCACTTCTTCTTTGTGCATTCATCGGCTGATGGACATTTTGGTTGCTTCCAAGCCTTGGCTCTGCTAAATATTGATGCAGTGCAGGATTGCCAGCCTGTGTCTTTCGGATTCTGGTCTTCTCAGGGGATAGGGCCAGCAGTGGGCCTACTAGATCATATGGTAGATCAAGTTTTACCTTTAAATGCACCTCCATGCTGTTCTCACTGCTGGCTGTTACCAGTTTCCATCCCACCAGCAAGTAGAGGGTACACAGTTCTCTAAAACCCCTTCAGCATTTATTGTTTGTAGACGTTTTACTGATGGCATTTTGAGTGTTCGGTGGTGATACCTTTTTGTACTTTGGATTTGCATGCGTCTAATAATTCCCGATATTGAGCTTTTATCCACGTCCGGTTTTTTTTTCTTGTAACAGGAAAAGAGTAAAACTTACCTCTTCAAACTGTTTCCTTGAAAACATTGGCCGTCTTCTGAATTCTTTTGGCCATTACCTACACCAGGACATTTTCTGAGGGCAGGTGTCATTTACAACCCTGTAGTGATTGTGAATATGCAGTGACCAATAGCACTGGGTTTAAAGCTGCTGTTGCAGGAAACGGCCACAAATCGGCGGCATTTCTATATTCCCAACTCTGGTTACTAGGGCAACAGAGCCTTCCTGGAAGTCCTGTTTGTAGGTCGCAAATTAGAGTGGAATGTGCCAGGACAAACCCCCTCAGACTTCTGTCTTCTTATTTGGTGTTGGTATTCTTAGTTTAATTTTTATTTTTCTCAGAGCAAATTTGGTTGCAATGTTGTGTTGGTTCTAGGTGTACAGAATCTGTTTCATTGATACATATATCTTTTCATGTTTGGATCCTGTTCCATATAGGTTATTACAGAATGTTGTGTAGACCTCTCTTGGTATTTGGTATGTCTTTGGCGATTCGATATTTTATAAGTATTAGCATATGTCTGTTAAACCCAATCTCCTCCGTTATACATTCCTGACACCTTTCCATTTGGTTAACCACAAGTTTGTTTTCTGAATATGTGAGTGTCCTTCTCTGGGGAAATAAGTTCATTAATATCAATTTTTACATAACACCTATACGTGATATCATAGGATATGTGTCTCTCGCTTTGTGACTTACTTCAAGTTGTATGATTATCTGTAGCGTCATCTATGGTGCTGCAAACGGCATTGTTTCAATTCTTTTCTGTGTGTGATATTCCATTGTGTACACGGACCTCTCTTTCGTCCATTCATCTGATGATGGACATTTTTGTTGCTTCCATGTCTTGGCTATGGTAAATACTGCTGCAATACACGATGTTCCATCTGTGGCGTTTTGATTCTGGTCTTCACAGGTGCCAGGCCCAATAGTGAGCCTTCCGGACCATATGGTAACTCAATGTTTACCTTTTCAACGCACTGCCATTCTGTTCCTATTATTGGCTGTTACCACTTCACATCCCACTTAGAGCTATAGGTCATGCTATTCTCCACAACTTCTTCAACATCTATTGTTTGTAGACTTTTTGCTGATGGTCATTCTGACTAGTGTGAGGTGATAACTTTGTGTGGAATGCTTTTGCATGCGTCTAAGAATTCCTGATGTTGAGCTTTCATCAATATCCTTTTTATTTTTTTTAAGATTGAGTTAAACTTACAACTTCAAATTGCCCTCTTGAAAAATTTGCCGTGTTTTGAATTGCTTTGGCCCTTCCCTACTGCAGGACATTTTTTGAGGGCATGTGTCATTTACACCCCTGCAGTCCTTGTGAATATTAGTGACCATTAGTAGTGGATTTAAAGCTGCCGTTTGAGGAAGCGGCGTTGGGTGGCACCATTTGTACGTTACCAACTCTGCTTGCTAAGGTAACAGAACCTTCCTGGAAGATGTGATTTTACGTTGCAGATTAGAGTGGAATGTGCCAGCACAGAGCCCCAGAAGTTTTAGCCTCCTTAATTCTTGTTTGTGTCTTTAATTTTTAGTTTTTATCAGAGCCAATTTGATTGAAACATGTCGTTTGTGCTAGGTGTGCAGAATCTCGTTCGTTTACACATATACATATATCTATTGATCTTTGTATCCTTTTCCATGTAAGTTATTACAGAGTGTTGAGTAGCCCACTGTTGGTATTCCATAGGTCTTTGGTGATTATATATTTTATATGTATTAGTATATGTTTGATAACCCGAATATCCTAATTTATCCACTCCTCACACCTTTGCATTGGCTCAACCATAAGTTTGCCTTCTCAGTCTGAGATTGTCTTTCTCTATGGAAATTTGTTCATTTTTATGAATTTTCAGATAACATAAGTGATATCATAGGACATTTGTCTTTCGCATTCTGACTTACTTCACGTTGTGTGATTATCTCTAGGGTCATCCGTGGTGATGCAAATGGCATTGTTTTATTTTTTGCGTGGCTAATATTCCATTCTGTACATATACCACTTCTTCTATGTCCATTCATCTGTTTCGGGACCTTTTTTTTCCTTCCGTGTCTTGGCTATTTAAATATTGCTGCAGTGCACCTTTGCCTGCCTCTGTCTTTCCGATCCTGGTGGTCTTAGGTTATAGGCCCAGAAGGTGCCCTGCCGGATCATATGGTAGCTCAATTTTTACCTTTGAAACCACCTCCATTCTGTTGTCGTTAGTGCTGTTACCACTCTTCATCCCACCAGCAGCTAGAAGGTACACAGTTCTCTAAAACCCCTTCAGCATTTATAGTTTGTAGACTTTTTGCTGATGGTCATTTGACTGGTGTGAGCTGAAACCTTTTTGGAGGTTGGATTTGCATGCATCTAACAATTCCTTATACTGAGCTTTAGGCATGTCTTTTGTTTTCTTTTCCTTTTTCTTTTTAAAGAGTGAGTACAACATCCCTCTTCATATTGACTGCTTGAAAAATTTGTCATGTGTTGAATTTTCTTGGCTATTCCCTACCCCAGGGCCTTTTCTGAGGGCAGGTGTCATTTACAGCCCGGCAGTCCTTGTGAATGTTAAGTGACCATTAGCACTCTGTTTACAGTTGCTGTTGTGGGAAACAGCCACAAGGCGGCAGCATTTCTACGTTCTCAACTCTTGTTACTAGGGCAACAGAGTCTTCCTGGACGTCGTGTTCCTCGGTTGTAAATTAGACTGGAATGTGCTCGGACAAACCCCCAGAAGTTTATGTCTCCTTACTTATGTTTGTTTTTTAAATTTAATTTCTCTTTCTTATCGAAGTAAATTTGAATAGAGTGTTGTGATTGTCTGGCTGTACAGAATCTGGTCAATTATTCATACATATATCTGTTCATCTTCGGATCCTCTTACCATGTATGTTATTACAGAGTGTTGAGTAGACCTCCCTTGGTATTTGGCAGGTGTTTGGTCATTATGTATTTTATATGTATTGGTGATTACATAATTCATATAGTTTATATGACCTATGTTCATATACATTTAACATACATTAGTATATGTATGTTACCCCCATAATCCTAATTTATCCATCCTCCCACCTTTCATTTTGGTTAACCGTTGGTTTGTTTTATAAGTCTGTGAGTGTCTTTTTTCTGTGGAAATATGTTCATTGGTAGCAATCTTAGGCTAACCTCTATAAAGGATATCATAAGATATTTGTCATTCCCTTTTGACTTACTTAAGATAATATGATTATTTCTAGGCTCATCTGTAGTCATGAAAACGGGATTGTTCACTTTTTTCCGAGGCTAGTATGCCATTCGGTACATATACCACTTCTTCTCTGTCCATTTATCTGTTGATGGACATTTTGTTTGCTTGCATGTCTTGGCTATTGTAAATATTGCCGCAGTGCATGTTTGCCTATCTGTGTGTTTCTGATTCTGGTCTTTGTAGGTTATAGGCCCATTAGGGGATCGGCCGCATCATATGGTAGCTCAACTTTTACCTTTTAAATGCAGCTCCATTCTGTTCTCATGATTAGCTGTTACCGGTTTACCTCCAACCAACAGCATAGTGGGTATGCATTTGTCCACAAACCCGTCAGCATTCATTGTTTGTCGACATTTTTACTGATGGCATTTTGAAAATTGGGTGACGATATCTTTTTGTAGTTTGGGTTTACATCCAAGCAATAATTCGCGATATTGAGCTTTGATCCATGTTCTTCTTTTGTTTTTAAATGGAAGAGTGAGTAAAACTTACCTCTTTAAATTGTTTTCTTGAATTTATTTTCCGTGTTTTGAACTTTTTTGGCCATTACCTACCCCAGGACATTTTTTTAGGACATGTGTCATTTACAGCCCTACAATTCCTGTGAATATTAAGTGACCGTTAGCCCTGTGTTGAAAGCTGCTGCTGTGGCAAAAGGCCACAGGGCAGCAGCATTTCTCCATTCCCAAATCTGGTTACTAGGGCAGCCGAGCCTTCCTTTAAGTTCCTAGGTTGTAAACTAGAATGGAATGTGCCAGGAAAAACTCCAATAAGTTGATGTCTCATTAATTGTTGTTAGTGGTTTTAATTTTTTTAATTGGGGTAATGATTAGAATATTGTGCGTTCTAGGTGCACACAATCAGGTTCACTTGAACATTGTATGTATCTATTCATGTACAGATCCTCTTCCCATGATTATTATTATTATTGTATGCAATAAATATTATTTATTTATTTATTTATTTATTTATTTATTTATTGGCCGAATTGGGTCTTCATTGCTGCATGTGGGCTTTCTCTAGTTGCAGTGAGCGGGGGCTAGTCTTCGTTGCGGTGCACGGGCTGCTCACTGCAGTGGCTTCTCCTGTTGCACAGCACGGGCTCTCGGTGTGTGGACTTCAGGCGTTGTGGCGTGTGGGCTCAGTAGTTGTGGCTCGTGGCCTCTAGAGCGCAGGCTCAGTGGTTGTGGTGCACGGGCTTAATTGCTCTGCAGCATGTGGGA